>NW_025233093.1:0-8571 GCF_018294505.1 Triticum aestivum | reverse complement strand
GCAAACCACCTTTGGCAGGATTGCTTTATTATGCAGGAGTTCAAGAATTCTAATAATTTCCGATATGATCACGGATCTGGCGGTGGCTCAGGGTCCGGGCCGGGTTACGGTGGAGGAAGTTCCGGTTCAGGATTTAATGGTAATCCGGGTGGACATAATGGTCAAAATAGTCAGAAGAACCAGGGTGGTTACAACCAACAGCAGCAACATTTAGGTTACCAAAGCAACCCAAAGCAGTTGAGTAGTGGGCAGTACCATGTCTTTACCACTAGCTTGGACAAGCGAGACCGGAAGGTTCAGAGGCGGGCAGTCAACTCTGTTGAACCGGCCACACCCCGTTATCTATGTTGGTCTGAACAGCCAATCATATGGAGCAGAGAGGATCACCCACTCCAGATCAATAATCCGGGTCAGTTGGCTCCGGTGGTGGCGCCTCAGGTGTGAGGTTATAAGTTTACCAAGGTGCTCATGGATGGAGGGAGCAACATTAACATCCTATACTATGAGACCTTCCGTCGTATGGGACTAACAGATAAGAATCTCAAACCGTCCAATACAGTATTCCACGGTGTAGTGCCTGGCAGATCAGCATATCCCGTTGGTAAGATAGCTCTTGAAGTGGCCTTTGGGGATGATCATGATTCCAGGTCGGAGATATTAACGTTTGAAGTGGTGAAAATCCAAAGTCCATATCATGCCCTGTTTGGGCGTCCGGCATACGCCAAGTTTATGGCTCGGCCCTGTTATGTGTATTTGCAGCTCAAGATGCCGGGTCACAAGGGGACAATAACGGTTCACGGAAGCCGCAAAATCGCTTTGGAATGCGAGGAAGGAGATGCGGCTTATGCAGAGTCGGTTTGTGCCACCGAGGAGTTGAAGTACTATAAAGACAATGTTGATCCGGCGGACATGACTCCGTTGAAGAAGCCAACTACGGAGCATGATCCGGCCCTGAAGTTCAAATCGGCAGCAGAAACTAAGCTTGTTGACTTCATACCTGGCGATTCGTCCAAGCAGTTCAGCATTAGTGCCAACTTGGATCCGAAATAGGAAAGCGCTCTCATCGAGTTCATCCATGAGAATCGGGACATTTTTGCATGGAAACTCTCTGACATGCCAGGTGTACCGAGGCAACTCACTGAGCACACACTTAATGTGGATCCTAAATACAAACCAGTGAAATAGTTCCTCCGCCGGTTTAACAAAGAAAGACGCAAGGCGATTGGAGAAGAGGTAGCCAGGCTCTTAGCAGCTGGTTTTATTGTTGAAGTTTTTCACCCTGAGTGGCTTGCCAATCCGGTGCTAGTCCTTAAGAAGAACGGCACCTGGCGTATGTGTGTGGATTACACAGATCTTAATAAGGCTTGTCCAGCAGATCCTTTTGCCCTTTCCTGTATTGATCAAATCATTGATGCTACGGCGGGTTGTGAGCGTTTAAGTTTTTTGGATGCATATTCTGGCTATCATCATATCAAAATGGCAGTTAAGGACCAGGAGAAGACGGCATTCATAACTCCCTTTGGAGCCTTCTGCTATGTGTCTATGCCCTTCGGGCTCAAAAGTGCCCAGGCAACTTATCAACGGTGTGTACAAAATTGTCTTCACAAGCAGGTTGGCCGTAATGTACATGCTTACGTGGATGATATCATGGTTAAATCCAGGGAGAAGGAGACTCTGGTTGATGATTTGAAGGAAACCTTTGATAACCTAAGGACGTACAAGATGATGCTTAATCCGGACAAGTGTGTCTTTGGTGTACTGGCGGGCAAGTTATTGGGTTTTCTGGTGTCCAACAAGGGAATTGAGGCTAATCCGGAGAAGATCACAGCCATCACCTCCCTGGCTAAACTGAAGTGTATCAATGATGTTCAACGCCTGGCAGGCCGGATTGCCGCGTTAAGCCGGTTTATCAGCCACCTTGGTGAGAAGGCGATCCCTTTGTATCAGATGTTGAAGAAGACGGATCAGTTCGTCTGGAGTTCTGCTGCTGATGAAGCATTTGAAGACTTAAAGCGGCAATTGGCCAATCCGCCTGTGCTCAACGCTCCCATTGACAAGGAGCCATTGCTGCTATATGTTGCTGCTAACGCTCGTGCGGTCAGCGTGGCTATTGTGGTGGAACGAAAGGAGGCAGGTAAGGAGCATCCGGTTCAACGTCCGGTCTATTATATCAGCGAGGTACTCATTGAGTCCAAGCAAAGGTATCTGCATTGGCAGAAGCTGGTGTACGGAGTTTTTATGGCAAGCCGAAAGCTTAAGCAATACTTCCAAGGGCACCCAATTACGATGGTCAGTTCTGCTCCTTTGGGAGATATCATCCAGAACCGGGAAGCAACTGGCCGGATTGCAAAGTGGGCTATGGAGATGGGGCCGTACGGTTTGAAATATGTGCCTCGGACAGCGGTTAAGTCTCAAGCGCTTGTTGATTTCATCAATGATTGGACGGAAATGCAAGCACCTGAAGAAAAGTTGGATCATACGTATTGGACCATCCATTTTGACGGATCCAGGCAGTTGGAAGGCTCGGGGGCTGGAGTCGTATTAACTTCCCCACAAGGTGATAAGTTTTGTTATGTTCTCCGTTTAATATTCTCTTGTACTAACAATGCAGCTGAGTATGAAGCCTTGCTCCATGGTCTTTGGATGGCTAAGGAGATGAATCTAAGTCGAGTTAAGTGCTTCGGTGATTCGGACCTTGTGGCTCAGCAAGTGTCTGGCACTTGGGACTCCAAGGACCCACTCATGGCAGCATATCGTCGTGAGGTGGATATTGTTGCAGGTTATTTCAGAGGCTATCAGGTGGACCACGTGGACCGGCGGAAAAATGAAGCGGCAGACGCTTTAAGCCGGTTGGGTTCTCAGCGCAAACCGGTCCCACCCAATGTTTTTCTGGATGTACTGCACAACCCGTCGGTGAAGATCCCTGGTGAAGAGGATTTGGCCATTCCTGATCCAGAGGCTCAATTGGTGGCAGTTCTTCATGTTATTCCGGATTGTACGCTTCCTTATCTGGCGTACAAGAACCGGGGCGAGTTGCCAGAAGATGAGATTCTGGCCCGGCAGGTAATCCGGCGATCCAAGTCCATGGCTGTCATCAATGGTGAGTTGCATCACTGCAGTGTATCAGGAGCTTTTTAATGTTGCGTGTCTCCTGAAGAAGGCCATGAAATTTTGCGGGAGATCCACGAAGGAGATTGTGGTCACCACGATGGTTCAAAGTCTCTGGTGGCTAAGGCATTTCGCCATGGTTTCTATTGGTTAACTGCTCATGCTGATGCGAAGGATCTGGTCAGACGATGTGATGCTTGCCAAAGGTTTTCAAGACGTGCTCATGTACCGGCTCAAGAATTAAGGATGATTCCAATTACTTGGCCATTTGCGACTTGGGGGCTGGATATGGTTGGGCCTTTCAAAAGGTCCAAAGATAAGAAGACCCACCTCCTGGTGGCGGTGGACAAGTTTACAAAGTGGGTGGAGGCAGAACCTGTTAGCAAGTGTGATGCGGCCATGGCGGTTCAGTTTATCAAAAAGGTGATTTTCCGGTTTGGCTTTCCACACAGTATTATCACAGATAATGGTACCAATTTATCCAAAGGTGCTATGAAGGAGTTCTGCGAATGGGAGCACATCCGGCTCGACGTTTCATCAATGGCACATCCATAGTCCAATGGTCAAGCAGAAAGAGCTAATCAAGAGATCTTGAGAGGCATCAAGCCCCGGCTCATGGTTCCTTTGCAGAGAACGCCGTGTTGTTGGGTAGAAGAATTATCATCTGTGTTATGAAGGATCAATACAACACCCAACGGATCAACAGGATACACACCGTTCTTCATGGTTTATGGTGCGGAGGCGGTTCTCCCCAGCGATATCTGTCATGACTCACCTCGTGTCACGGCTTATGTTGAAGCGGACAACAGACAGCACGGCAAGATGCTTTGGACCGGTTGGATGAAGAGCGTGACATCGCAGCCGCCCGGTCGGCGATTTACCAGCAGGATCTTCGTCGTTATCACATTCGCCGAGTTAGAACCAGAGCCTTCCAGGAAGGAGATTTGGTGCTTCGGCTCATCCAAGATCAGACTGATATGCATAAGCTATCCCCACCTTGGGAGGGGCCTTTCGTGGTCAGCAAGAATCTGCACAACGGGTCATACTATCTGATCGATATTCGAGAGCATAAGGACTCACGTACATCAGAGGAAGAGACTAACAGGCCATGGAATATAGCTCATCTTCGGCCTTACTATACCTGAGCCATTGGCTATACTTATGTGCATACAATGTATATATTATGATTAAGTATAATAAACCGGAACCTCAGCTAAAGCGGGGTATCTGTTCTTTTACATCAGGTGAGGTTACACGGAGTTGCTCTAAAGCGGCCTCCGGTTTACCCCTTGAGTTCGCTTTGCTAAAAGCATCGTGTTATATCACTTTGAGGATTGGTCGTGTCTGAACCAATACCATGCCTCTTTATAGGCGAAAGCCACCAGATCACTTGGGGACTTGGTCATGTCTGAACCAGTCATGCCTCTTGATCGGCCTAAGGCCACAGAATCACTTGGGGGCTTGGTCGAATCCGAACCATGACCACGCCATTTGGTCGGCATAAATGCCACAAGAATCACTTGGGGACCTAGCTAACTAGAACCATAGTTACACCTAACGGGAGCTTGGTCGTGTTTGGCCATGGTTACGCCATTTGATCAGCTTAAATAAATCTTTTTTGGCAAATATTTTTGTCTTTGTTTTTGCTTCATACTTTTCTTTGAAGGGGGGTTTTTGCTTTTTATTGTGTTCCTTAAACCGACAAATTTTTTTAACCAATCAATTGACGGAACACAGTTCACGTCAATCCGGAGACTATTTGTCCGGTTTGATCCTTGTTGTTAACATCTTCTTATGGAGTAACACGGTGTTCATTATAACCCGGCACGGTTTACATGGTAGCCAGTGTCATATACATATACAGGAGTTGTTATTTCCTCCAATAGTGTGGGTTTGCAAAAGCTCCGCTTCAAGATTTGCCAAGCCAACTTCACACTCAATGGTGGCAGAAAGTATTTTGGAAAGTTCATTACCACAGGAAGAACAAGTTATGCGCGAAGGCATATCAACATCAAAGGTATCAGCTAGCCTATTACAAGGCAACATGGTGCCCATAATAACATAATTGTTTTTCACAAAGGAGAGACAGTTTTAAAACCGGCTTCCGGTTTAAGCTTGGCCACCAGCCTAGCCTGATGGTTGTGGGTCATCCTGCGCCACTTCAGCTTCCGTTTCTCTACCCAGTGGCTGGAAATCCATAGTTGTCCAGTCGATTCCCATCAGTGCTTGAAAAACAACTTCGTAATGGATTAGCACAGACGGGTCAATATCGGGAGCGTAAGTATGCTTACGGATTGGAGGGATCAAGTTTTCTGATTCATGGATTGGTGCAGCTATTCGCTTGTTCTGGCTGTCATATTGGGCTTGATAATAAGACAAATCTGCTTCCTCAACCAGTTGACAAGCTAGCGGACGTACCTCCCGGTTTATGGCTCGCAGATCCGCTTCACCAAATTCTGACCCGTCTTCCTTCAAACTGGGATAACCCTGAGCCGCTTCAATAGGATCAAAATCTGGCACCCAGGCTTTTGCCCGAATTAAAGCATTGATTGCACTGGTTCGAGCAGCAGATTTCTTTAGCTCTTCAACCCGGGCAGGAAGCACTGACAGTTTCATCAAAGTATCTTGAATCAAAGTGGGCGCCGGTTTGTTATGAGACGCGGTACAGATTATCCGCTGGGCACCAGTATACAATTGTTCAATCAAGGTATAGGCGGCTTTCAATTTCTTCCGCACATCTGACCCCAAGTGACCAATGCGTGTCCCTGAAATACCATAAAGGGTTAATAAACTGGTGGCTCTATAAGAAGGCAGAACCAATTCAGAAGGCAAGATGGCTTACCAAAGATAGCAGTGGTCATGGCATGAACGTGCCGCTTTATGCTCGTTAGTTCATCTGTCACTGGTTTTAATGCAGCCTCGGCATCCTCTGCTCGTTTGGTCAAAGCGGACTTTTTAGTGGCCCAATCCGCCCGTTTCTTCTTGAAGTTCTCCTTAAGTTGCTCCATGGCGCTTAAGGCACTGGCCAATTCCTCTTTTGCTTTGGAGGTTTCAGCCTGTTGGGTTTTCAGGTTTTCTCGCAGATCGATGACTTGGCTTTCTTTCGCCTTCAGCTCCGCCTGCAGGCATACAGATATATGTTTCAACAAATCGGTAGAAGGATTCAAGTACCAACCACATAACAAGTTATGCGCTTAGCACTTGGGGGCTAATGCATATTCGATCTTCATCTTTCAATTGTTTACAAAGTCCCAAGCTCAATACAAGTATTCAACTTGGCACTTGGGGGCTAATGCATATTCGATCTTCATCTTTAAATTGTTTACAAAGTCCCAAGCTCAATACAAGTATTCAACTTGGCACTTGGGGGCTAATGGCTATTTGATCATATGTATTCTGATGCGGCAGTTTCAATTACTTAAAGTACCGGTTTAACTACGCTAAGTTGAACCGGCCCTTGGGGATTACATCAAAGCATCAAGATTCATATTATTAAGTCCCGGTTTGAAAGAATATTTCAAATCGGCCCTTAGGGGTTAGGAGAGTCAGCAAGAATGAAAGCATACAAGCAGGAAGGAGCATATGGAAGTTACCTCATATTTATCTTTCATCATATTAACCAGACCGGCTTCGTAGTCACGGCTGGTATACAACCGGTTTAGATAGCTGGAATGGATATCTTGGGCATTCAGAGCAGCGTAAGCGGTCAGATCAGCGTTCCACTTGCCTTTGCCAAAAGCAGCAAATTCTTCCTTGGCAGAATGTTTGGATAAAGCCACAGGATTGCTTGGCTCAGTATGACCAGTGCCAGTAATGACAACTTCATCATCCTTGGTACCGCCGGTTTGCACTGGAGCTGTTGGCTGATCAGTAGATTTTGCTGGACCGGTGGAGCTTTCAATCCGGAGGGAACCTGTGGGCTGATGGATAGGACCTGAGGTATCAGTAGGTCTCTCTTCAGCGGTAAGATCATCATCTGGCTACGGTGGATCGTTGGGAATATCTTCAGGGACAGCCGCTTCAAGATCGGGTGTCGTGCCTGGTTCAAGAATGACAACTTCTTCGGCCGCTTTATCCAGGCGGGCCTTCTTGCTCGGCCTAGGTTTGGCCCTGAAAAGAATAACAAAATTAAATACAGCATATGATCTAAGGCAATATACTGCAAACATCACGATAAATATAGCTTACCCAAGCACCGTTTCGAGCGGTGGGAGCTGAGTAGCTGATGACTCGTCAGAAGATGAGTGGGAAATAACCTGATAATCGGAGTCAGACGGATTAAGAGGTTGACAAAAGTAGCCCGCTTTAGGACAAGCACTGATAGGCGAGTTAGAGACCTTGGAATGATATTTCCGAACCGGACTGTTCAGTAAACCGGCGGAGGTAACTACCAGGCCGCTGTGCCGGATGGTGCGACGAGCCTCGTGTTGTTGAGTCTTCATAAGAAGTTTAGGATCCAAATAAGCAAGAGGATGAGAAAATTTAATTTTCCGGTTTGCCTGACGGATTTTTTGTGAAGGCAAAGTTTCTGAATCGGAAGAGAGAATAATTACCTCGGCAACATCCGCGTGGCTGGCTTCGGCATCATCCTGACAAATATCATCATCAATAAGACGCATGAAAAATAAACCAAGTGAGTCAAGCTCTACCTCAAAGTCCGGATTATCCACCTCATTATCAGGGGCCGGATTAGAAGACGCAGTGGTTCTTTTCCTGTGGGCAGTCTTCTTCACAGCTTTAGTTTTTTGTCGGATTGCTCTTTCCGGTTTGTCTGCCTTCTCTAGTTTCTCCTGCGGCAGCTTTTTGCTCCAAAACGGATCATCGCCCTGATTATGCAGACACTGATATTACAAACAATGACCAGACATGTCAATAATTCAGCAAAGAAAAAAAATCAAAGTCTTACAGCTGGCGGTTTGTTGGTGGCACAGAAGGGAAGCAGGCCGGTTCTAGCGCAGACATGTTCCGGTTCATTCAGTATCTTGCGCACAGCCTCTGTGATTTCTTCACCAGAGAGTTGGAGTTTTGAATGTCGCAGTGGGTCATCAACATTATCAGTATACTCGCACATCAAACCGGAGCGCTGACTAAGGGGCAATATGCTCCATGATATCCAACAGCGAGCGAGATCAACACCGGTTAAACCGTTGGCCATAAAGGCTCTGAGCTTTGACAGCTGGGAAGCATATTTGCTTCTCTCCTGGGCAGCCAATCTCTGAGGAAAAGGGTGTGTATTGCTGAGCCGCTCCGGACGAAAGCCAGGCAAGGGATTCTCACCAACAGGGGAGGTGTCTTTGCAGTAGAACCATGTCTGATTCCACTCCTTGGGGTGACTGTGCAGCTTGGTGTGAGGGTATGTGACCTCTTTCCTTTTCTGAATTGCCATGCCACCCAACTCCGTATTAGAGCCATTAGTAAACTCGGTACGGCGGTTTAGATGGAAAAGATCTCTGAATAATTTCA
>NW_025233092.1:0-8575 GCF_018294505.1 Triticum aestivum | reverse complement strand
ATCACTTTATGGATTTTTTAAATTATAGGATCTCTAGAGAAGAAGGCCATATCTACACCCGAGACAGGATCGATGATAATCAACCCTTTTTCTGGCGCCACTGACAAGGTTCTTTCCTAGTAAAGTTACTCTATTTTCGCGTCAGTTTTAATTTGTTTTTGTTGTCAACCTATTTTTTGCAAGTTAAGAAAATTCAATAATTTACCATTATGGCTAGCAAGAAACTTGGGACTTCACTGCTTCCAAGAATGATTATATGTGTGCACCTACTGCAAAATATTATGTGGCGGTTAAGCAATATAAGATTAAACCGAACTTGGTTATCTTTGCCCATGTTATTGATAATTTGCAAATAAAATTCTTGAAGTAATAAAATCTAATGAATGATGCCGAGTTTTGCATGTTTCTTAGAGCAATTCTAGCAGACCCCGCAAAAGCGGCAAACCTGCAAAATTCCGGCAAGTATACGGGCTCGGCCCAATTTTTTGGCCAGAACAGAGCCCGTATACTCGCCCGGCCTGTAAAAATATTTACCGCGGACCGCAAACCGCCTGCCCTGACCAGTATATCTACGGGTTCGTGATGCGTTTGCGGGTCTAAACCCTATCCCCCCGCCGCCGCCGCGCTCCATAATTCCCCACTCCCCTCCTCACATTTCCCGCCGCCAGTGATCCCCTTCCGCCTCCAGCCGCCACGTGGGGCCACATGTGGAGCTCCGGACGCGGCTTCGGGAGCAGATCCGACAGCGGCATCGACCTCGAGCATGAACGGCGCGTCCGGTCGGACGGCGCGAGGAAGCACGGGGCGAGGAAGTGGACCAACCATGGCCTCTTGATAACCCACAAGTATAGGGGATCGTTTGTAGCATTCTTTGATAAATAAGAGTGTTGAACCTATGAGGAGCTAAAGGTAGAGCAAATATTCCCTCAAGTTCTATCAACCACCGATACAACTCTACGCACGCTTGACGTTCACTTTACCTAGAACGAGTATGAAATTGGAAGTACTTTGTAGGTGTGATAGGATAGGTTTGCAAGATAATAAAGAGCACGTAAATAAAATCTAGGTGATTTTTAGATAAAGACACAACTAAGTTAGTTTTAGTAGAGAGCTTTTTTCAACAAGAAAGTTATTTGTCCCTAGGCAATCGATAACAAGTACCGGTAATCATTCTTGTAATTTTATATGAGGGAGATGCATGAGCTAACATAGTTTCTCTACTTGGATCATATGCACTTATGATTGGACCCCTAGCAAGCATCCGCAACTACTAAAGATCATTAAGGTCATGAAAGCCAACCATAACATTAAGTATCAAGTCCTCTTTACTCCCATTCGCCATAAGCCACCTATCCGCGTTTGGACTACTGTCATCCCCCGCAACACTGACAATAAGCAAACCATGAACATATTGCAACACCCGACAGCGGGGGCCCCTCACGTTTGCTCGAGACGGAGGGCACCATAGGACAGCACCATAAATAAAATATACAATCATACCAACCAAGATCACGATTAACCCATAGGACAAAACGGATCTACTCAAACACCATAAGATAACCATAGATCATTGGGAAATAATATATGGAGTTGAGCACCATGTTTAAGTAGAGACTACAGTGGGGGGAAGACGTGTTACATCGCTGCATAGAGGGGGAGAGAGTTGGTGTTGACGGTAGCAAGATTGTTGGTGTAGATCGCCGTCACAATCCTAGCCCCGGCGGCACTCCGGCGCCACCGCGAGAGAGGGGGAGAGAGCCCCCCTCCTTCTTCTTCTTCCCTGGCCTCCCTCCTAGATGGGAGGAGAGTTCCCCCTTTGGTCCATGGCCTCCATGGCCGTGGAGGGGCGGGAGCCCCTCCGAGATTGGATCTCCCTCTCTGTTCTCTTCTGTTTCGCGTTCCCTAGATCTGGCCAAAAACCGTTTCTTATATTCCCGGAGATCCGTAACTCTGATTGCGCTGAGATTTTAACAAGATTTTTTCCAGATATAAGATTCCTTGCACCCGAAGTAGAGCTCCAACCGACATACGAGGTGGGCACAACCCACCACCACGTGCCTGGCTCAGGGGTCGGATCCTGGTGGGTTGTGCCCACCAGGGACTCCGTTTGCGGTGATTCCAACCCCCAAAAATCACATATATTCCAAAATAATTCTCCGTGAAATTTTATTGCATTTGGACTTCATTTGATATGGATTTTTTACGATACAAAAAACCTGCAAAAAACCGGAACTGGCACTAGGCACTGGATCAATAGGTTAGTCCAATAAATCATATAAAAGTTGCCAAAAGTATGTAAAAGTTGTATAATATTGGCATGAAACAATCAAAAATTATAGATACGACGGAGACGTATCAGCATCCCCAAGCTTAATTCTTGCTTGTCCTTGAGTAGGTAAATGATAAAAAAGATAATTTTTGATGTGGAATGCTACCTAGCATAAACTTGATCATATATCTAATCATGGCATGAATATTAAGAAATAAGTGATTCAAAGCAATAGTCTATAATTTGACATAAAGACATCGATACTCAGGCATCCCAACAAGTAATCATGTCTTTCAAAATATCAATGCTAAAGAAAGCTATCCCTACAAAATTATCATGCACAACCCCCATGACAAGCCGAGCAATTGGTTCATACGTTTTAATGCGCTTCAGCTTTTTCAACCCTCACATAATATATGAGCACAAGCCATGGATATAGCACTACGGGTGGAATAGAGTATGATGATAGGGGTAAATATAAAGAAGACAAAAAAGTAAGAAAGTCTCACACCGACGCGGCTAACCAACGGGCTATGGAGATGCCCATCAATTGATATCAACGTGAGGAGTAGGGATTGCCATGCAACAGATGCACTAAGAGCTATAAGTGTATGAAAGCTCAATATGAAAACTAAGTGGGTGTGCATCTAATCCTATAATGAAAAATTCCCACTAGTATATGAAAGTGACAACATATGAGACTCTCCATATGAAAAACATGGTGCTACTTTGAAGCACAAGTGTGGTAAAGGATACTAACAATGCCCCTTCTCTCTTTGTTTTTTTAATTTTCTTTTTTTCTTTTTTCTCTCTCATTGTCCGGAGTCTCATCCCGACTTGTGGGGGAATCATAGTCTCCATCATCCTTTCCTCACTAGGGCACTGCTCTAAAAATGAATAATGATGATCATCACACTTCTATTTACTTATAACTCAAAAGAAATAAAAATTACAACTCGATACCTATGACAAAATATGACTCTATATGAATGCCTCTGGCATGTACCGGGATGTGAAATGATCTAGCATAACATGTATGAAAAATGATGAACGGTGGCTGAGCCACAACTACTATGTCAGCTATATGATCATGCAAAGCAATATAACAATGAATGCTCAAGTCATCAAACGAAAGCGGTGGAAGTTGCATGGCGGAATAGCCATGGAAAAGCCATAATAGGTAGGTATGGTGGATGTTTTGAGGAAGATATAATAAGGCTTATGTGTGATAGAGCGTATCATATCACGGGATTTGGATGCACCTGCGAAGTTTGCACCATGTCTCGATGTGAGAAAGGGCAATGCACGGTACCGTAGAGGCTAGCAAATTGCAAAGAGGTAAGAGTGTGTATAATCCATGGACTCACATTAGTCCTAAAGAACTCATATACTTATTGCAAAAGTTTATTAGCCCTTCAAGAAAAGTACAACTACGCATGCCCCTAGGGGGATAGATTGGTAGGAAAATACCATCGCTCGTCCCCGACCGCCACTCATAAGGTAGACAATCAATAATAAATCATGCTCCAACTTCATAGCAAAACAAAAGACTATACGTGCATGCTTCGGGAATCACAAACCTTAACACCAATATTCTTACTAACCACAACTATTTAGTAGTACCTCCCACATATTCCATCTCTATATCGCAAAACTATTGCAAGGAATCAAACATATCATATTCAGTGATCCATAAGTTTTGTGTAGGATTTTATGACTAACCATGCAATTGACCAATTCCTTTTGACTCTCTAAATAGATATAAGTGGAGCAAGAGAGTTTAATTCTTTCTACAAAAGACCATGCTCTAACAACTATAAGTAAGCAAAAGAGCATTCTTCAAATAACAGTTTTCTATGTGAAGAGAAACAGGCAATCCAAACTTCAAATGATATAAGTGAAGCACATGAAGCATTCTATAAAGCCACACTCAAAATATATAAGTGAAGTGCAATGATCATTCTATAAATCAACCATGGACTATCTCATACCAGCATGGTGCATAAAATAAAAAGGGAAAAACTAAATGCAAAAGACGCTCCAAGATTTGCACATATCACATGAATGAAACGAAACTGAAAACATACCGATACTTGTTGAAGAAAGATGGGATGCCTTCCGGGGCATCCCCATGCTTAGATGCTTGAGTCTCCTTGAATATTTACTTGGGGTGCCTTGGGCATCCCCAAGCTTGAGCTCTTTCCTCTCCTCCTTCTCCTTACATCGATACCTCCTTGATCTTTGATCACTTCATCCACACAAAACTCAACAGAAAGTTCGGTAAGATTCATTAGTATAATAAAGCAAATCACTACTCTAAGTACCACTGGTGCGCGTCGGTCCTAAACAAATGGTTTAAAACCCCTTTCCACGATGGCACTTGGAACTGTCGCCAAGTGAGTGTGTGGGATAGGGTGTCCTTCCCGCACGACCCAGAAATCATCGGGGATAGGCCCTCCTGGGACCCAGGCTGGGGCCATGTGCGATCGGGCGGGGCATCAAAATCCAATCATTTCCGTAGGTATGTACATACCACACGGTGAATCCCAGAAACCATTCTCGTAGGTATGTACATCCCACATGGTGAATCCTAGAAATCATTTCCGTAGGTATGTACATCCCATACGGTGAATCCCAGAAAAACATTTTTGTATGTATATCACACACAGTCAATCCAAGGAATACATTTCCGTTCTTATGTACAACCCACACAGTCAATCCAAGGAAAACGTTTCTGTTCGGATGTACATCCCACACGGTTTTATGTATACGCTCGTGTGTGAAAGGTGTAACTATCACACACGCTCTGCCTTGGTTAACTGTTTGCTTTCATTAACTACATCACACATGATTTGATGTAGAAAACTGTGTGGCATTGGGCTATCCATCGCAAGCGCTTTTACTGCTAGAACCGTTTGCAAAGGTCCATGACCGTCTGTTCTATTTTTATTTTTGCCTGTAATTTATTATTCTAATTGGAAATTTTGAAATACAAAACGTGCAATTCAAATTCTCAGCACAATGGTTCAATAATGAATCCATAAATAAAATTGCCAGTACAATATGTTCAGTAATTACAGGATTAGGCAGCAATTAACTCTGATGAACCGCAATATTTAAAGGCGGTAAAGTTGAAGAGACAAGTGTAAATCATTTTGACTGCCAACGGTGTTGAAGAACCGGAATGCCCATAATGTGCCTTCCTGCATGCCATAGGCACAAACCACTTTTGTCAAACCCCTTATGACGATCGCCCGCCCATTCTTCACCGCCTTCAGGAAGACTTCTAGAGCATTATCATGGTAGAATGAATTATATACTTTAACCTTAGTTGCCTCCACTCCGGTCATGTAGTTTGCAAGGTAATCATCAGTAAATAGCTTCAGAAACCACTGAAAAGAGAAAAATATCCGATACTGAGGTCTAATAGAGTAACTTGTTGTGGGCAGGGGGAAAAGGCAACACATTACTTACCATCCTAAAGTTCACTGTTGTCTTCAACAAAGTGTAAATAAAGAGCTTAATTACAATCACCCGTTTCTTTCGCCTAACAATCTTTCTTAGTTTCCTCACTTGATGCTTGTTCATGAATATATCATTGCCCCATATGCAAAAGGGATCGAAGCATGGATCAGTACCCCTCATATATGTACCTACAAGCAACCAGTAAATGTTAGAAGCTAAACTAAGATTGCAAAAATGATGTAAAATACAACTACTTATGTTCCTAAGTACAAGTTTTTTTGAGATTTCAATATGAACTACATACAGATGTACATAGAATTATAGATATAGTTTAAATTAGAATCTAGATTCACTCATTTTGCTCCTTATGTAGTCTATATTGGAATCTCTAAAAATACTTATATTTAGGAATAGATGGTGTATAAGACATGGGATGCAGCTAACCTCGATGGCAAACAACATCATCGGCCATTGTAGCCATGTGTAAGTACATGGAAAACCAATGTTAACTACAACAGTGTTAACATCCACCAAAAATAGCAAATGGTAATAAAACGGTAGCATCTGTAGTGATATCTTCATTTTGAAAGAGTAGCACGGTAGCAAAGGGACGGAATAAAAAATCGATACAACTGTTAATTGCAACAGGCTTAACAACATCCTAATTCATGTTTTGTAAGTTTGTTGCGAGTGAAATACAACTCTTTAAAAATGGATACAACTGTTAATTGCAATAGGCTTAATGGCCATTGAAACCGGTACTGATAAAAATGCTATTGGCAGAGTTAAACATCACAGGGCAGGTGCTGCCAGAGCAGATAATGGCCCAGTTGTCTATAAAAAGGTAGGGAAAGTAGCTCAAACGTGTTAGGCATGTTTACTAAAACATGCTTAATACATCGACAATACAAAACATAGCCATTAATTGCAACTGGTATTGGTAAGACTGAACTGGTGGGTACATACTTGGTAAGTCCTGAGAGGTAGTTGCTGGGGCACTTCATCTTGGCCAGAGCCTGCCCAAAGTCAGCAGCGGCGGAGGCGAGTTGTTCCTCTGGTTCGAAGCGTGGATCAGTGCCATTGACATGTGTATCTACGGGCAACCAGTAAATGGTAGAAGTTAAACTGCAATTGCACAAATGATGTGAAATACTATAAGACATGGGATGCAGCTAACATTGACGGCAAACAACAATATCGGGCGTTATGACCCTGCGTAAGTACATGGACAAGCATGTTAAGTACAACAGGGTTAGCATCCACCAAAAATAGCAAATAGGACAACATCTCTAGTATATCTTCATTGCAGAGAGTAGCATGGTAGCAAATGGACAAATTAAAAAATGGATACAACTGTTAATTGCAACAGGCTTAACAACATCCTAAGTCATGTTTTGTAAGTTTGTAGCCATTGAAATGCAACCATTTAAAAATGGATTCAACTGTTAATTGCAACAGGTTAATAGACACTGAAACCGGTACTGATAAAAATGCAATGGGCATAGTTAAACATCACAAGGCAGGTGCTGCCAGAGCAGAGAATGGCCCAGATGTCTATAAAAAGGTAGGGATAGTAGCAAAAACATGTTAGGCATGTTTACTAGAACATGCTTAATACATCGACCATACAGAACATTGCCATTAATTGCAACTGGTATTGGTAAGATTGAACTAGTGAGTACATACTTGGTAAGTCCTGAGAGGTAGTTGCTGGGGCACTTCATCTTGGCAAGAGCTCGCCAAAGTCAGCGACAGCGGAGGCGAGCTATTCCTCCGGGTCAAAGCGTGGATCAGTGCCACTGACATGTGTACCTGCAGGCAACCAGTAAATGGGTAGAAGTTAAACTGCAATTGCACAACTTATGTGAAATACTGTAAGACATGGGATGCAGCTCACCTTGACGGCAAACAAAAGCATCGGCCATTATGACCTTGCGTAAGTACATGGACGGGCATGTTAAGTGCAACAGGGTTAGCATCCACTAAAAATAGCAAATGGGCAGCATCTCTAGTGATATCCTGAGTCATGTATTGTAAGTTTGTTGCTGGTATTAGTGAAATTGAGCTGGACACGCAATATTTGAACATCACACAATGTGTAATACTGAAATAAACAAGGCACGAACATGCTTAATACATCAACCGTACAAATCATAGCCGTAGCAAGTGGTATTGGTAAGACTTAGCTGGTCAGATATTACCTGTTAAGTCCTGGGGGGTAGTCGCTTGGGGACTTCATCTAGGCCAGAGCCTGCACCATGTCATCGGCGGCGGCAGAGGCGAGGTGTTCCTCCGAGTCAACACGCACAGCGGCCATCGCGCCATGACTACCATCAGCTCCTGGCGAGGGGGATTTGGAGGCATGAGGATGTTTCGCAGGCACCATTTAAGCAATCAGGCCGGGGACGTGATAGAGATCAGTGGGTTATCTGACTAGATCCGAGCAGAAGGTAGATGTGGTTGAAGTTGTGGTTTGAGATGCCAATAGGGGGAGGCGCGAGGGAGGGGGATACTGAGGGGAAGGGGATGTGGTTGGAGGAATAAATTCTGAAATTGTGCGCCTAATGAAAATTTCAATGCGAAATTTGAAACTTGGGCGAGGGAAACACACAACACAGACGAAGCGCATAAAATACTCGTGTGCGAGAAAGTTGGCAGACCCCGTCTCCAAAAAAATGTACACGTATACTTGATTTTTTTGGTCAATGGTACACCTAGTTTATTAGGAAATATCGAACAGGTAACTGACTTATGGGTCATTAACGCAAAAAACGCAGACGGGTACGGCATAGAAACCGTGTCTTTTGTGATCTTCTAATGATTAACGCAAAAAAACGCACA
>NW_025233091.1:0-8576 GCF_018294505.1 Triticum aestivum | reverse complement strand
AAAAATAGCCTATACTTATGTATTTCGAAATTACATGGGCCTGGCCCAATAATAAGGTGACGCAGCACCTAAAATAGCCTCTGGACGAAATTTATGAAGTGGCATCTTGTATATTTCGTCCAAGGCTTCATGCACCCATTATGGTGGCTTCAAAGTCCTGAAATCATCACTTGTAACTCCGTTCTTGTTCCCCTTGCGCATGCCATCATCTCCATGCTTGTTCTTGCTCCAATGTTCATCCTTCTCCAAGCTAGGCCCTTCATTTGTAAGCAAAACAAATGTATCCAATTTAGGCAGCATCATATTCTCATGAACATTAGAATCATTACCAAGAAACGAAAGTACCTGGTAATTTAGTTGGCGTGCACGAGCTCTAGTAATTGGTCCAGTATGTATAGCAGCAGGGGCTGTGGGTGTAACAATTGTATTGATGTCCTCATCACCGCAGCCCAAAACAGTCACACAAGTGAGGAGTTTCCTTGGCCTCGCTGGTTTCTATAGGCGTTTTGTGAGAGATTTCAGCACCATTGCTGCACTCTCAACGAGCTTACAAAGAAGGATGTGCCTTTTGTTTGGGGTATCGCACAGGAAGAAGCCTTCACGGTATTGAAAGATAAGTTGACACATGCTCCTTTACTCCAACTTCCTAATTTCAATAAGACTTTTGAGCTTGAATGTGATGCTAGTGGAATTAGATTAGGAGGTGTGTTATTACAAGATCGAAAACCTGTTGCATACTTTTCTGAAAAATTGAGTGGGCCTAGTCTGAACTATTCTACTTATGATAAAGAATTATATGCTCTTGTTCGGACCTTAGAAACATGGCAACATTATTTATGGCCCAAGGAATTTGTTATACATTCTGATCATGAATCTTTGAAACACATTAAAAGTCAAGCAAAACTGAACCGTAGACATGCTAAATGGGTTGAATTCATTGAGACTTTCCCTTATGTCATTAAACACAAGAAGGGTAAAGAAAATGTTATTGCTGATGCCTTGTCTCGTCGTTATACTATGCTTTCACAACTTGACTTTAAAATATTTGGTTTGGAGACCATCAAAGATCAATATGTTCATGATGCTGAATTTAAAGATGTATTGCAGAATTGTAAGGAAGGGAGAACTTGGAACAAGTTCGTTCTTAACGATGGATTTGTGTTTCGTGCTAACAAGCTATGCATTCCAGCTAGCTCCGTTCGTCTTCTGTTGTTGCAGGAGGCGCATGGAGGAGGATTAATGGGACACTTTGGCGTCAAGAAGACGGAGGATATACTTGCTACACATTTCTTTTGGCCAAAGATGAGACGGGATGTTGAGCGTTTTGTTGCTCGCTGCACTACATGTCAAAGAGCTAAGTCACGACTCAATCCTCATGGTTTATATATGCCTTTGCCTGTACCTAGTGTTCCTTGGGAGGATATATCTATGGACTTTGTTTTAGGTTTACCTCGAACAAAGAAGGGGAGGGATAGCATATTTGTTGTCGTGGATAGGTTCTCGAAAATGGCACACTTTATACCATGTCATAAAAGCGATGATGCTGTTAATGTTGCTGATTTGTTCTTTTGTGAAATTATTCGCTTACATGGTGTGCCAAATACTATTGTTTCAGATCGTGATACTAAATTTCTTAGCCACTTTTGGAGATGTTTATGGGCTAAGTTGGGGACTAAGCTGCTTTTTAGTACTACTTGTCACCCCCAAACTGATGGACAAACTGAAGTAGTCAATAGAACATTGTCTACTATGCTTAGGGCTGTTTTGAAGAATAACAAGAAAATGTGGGAAGAATGCTTGCCTCATATTGAATTTGCTTATAATCATTCATTGCATTCTACTACTAAGATGTGCCCTTTTGAAATTGTGTATGGTTTCCTACCTCGTGCACCTATTGATTTGTTGCCTCTTCCATCTTCAGAGAAGGTTAATTTTGATGCTAAAGAACGTTCTGAATTGATTTTAAAAATGCATGAGTTAACTAAGGAAAACATTGAGCGTATGAATGCTAAATATAAACTTGCTGGAGATAAGGGTAGAAAACATGTTGTGTTTGCGCCTGGAGATCTTGTTTGGTTACATTTGCATAAAGATAGATTTCCTAATCTGCGCAAATCAAAGCTAATGCCACGTGCTGATGGTCCTTTTAAGGTGTTAGAGAAAATAAATGATAATGCATATAAACTTGAGCTACCTGTAGATTTTGGGGTTAGTCCCACTTTTAACATTGCAGATTTGAAGCCTTATTTGGGTGAGGAAGATGCGCTTCCGTCGAGGACGACTTCATTTCAAGAAGGGGAGGATGATGAGGACATCAATACCATTGTTACACCCACAGCCCCTACTATTACATATACTGGACCAATTACTAGAGCTCGCGCACGCCAATTAAATTACCAGGTACTTTCGTTTCTTGGTAATGATTCTAATGTTCATGAGATTATGATGCTGCCTAAATTGGATACATTTGTTTTGCTTACAAATGAAGGGCCTAGCTTGGAGAAGGATGAACATTGGAGCAAGAACACACATGGAGTTGATGGCATGCGCAAGGGGATCAAGAACGGAGTTACAAGTGATGATTTCAGGACTTTAAAGCCGCCATAAGGAGTGCATGAAGCCTTGGACGAAATATACAAGATGCCACTTCATAATATTCGTCCATAGGCTATTCTAGGTGCTGCGTCACCTTATTAATGGGCCAGGCCCATGTAATTTCGAAATACTTAAGTATAGGCTATTTTTAGAGTCCGTATGTGTGGGGAAACAAGAGTTAGGGTTGGTTTCGGATCCCACCCTCAAGGGCCACGAAATTCCCCCCTCTTCCTCCATATATACAGCCCTTAGGGCGTCGTTTAGACTTTGGGTTTTGTTTAGATTAAAAGTTCGCCATAGCTGCAACTTCGCGTACTTCGTTTGTGTCCAACGACCAGACCAAGACGTCACAGAACCCCACCTTGATCAATAAAGCTTTCATCTTATATTCGTGATAGAGGCAAAGGTGTCCCGTCTTTCGATGAGATGATGGATATCGCTTTGGTGGAAGTCGACTTTGACGATCCGACTACGAACGTGCGAGGACGTCGGGCCTTAGCAATCGCTAAACCAACTCCGAGAGGTTATTGACCACGCCGGAGCACGATCAACCTGACCACGAGGGTCTGTTTCCTGCGAGCAAACGAAGAACAAGCAAGAAACTAAGATTGCAATCTGGATATTGCGAATATAAGATGAAAGCTTTATTGATCAGGGTGGGGTTCTGTGACGCCTTTGTCTGGTCGTTGAACACAAACGAAGTACGCGAAGTTGCAGCTATGGCGAACTTTTAATCTAAACAAAACCCAAAGTCTAAACGATGCCCTAAGGGCTGTATATATGGAGGAAGAGGGGGGAATTTCGTGGCCCTTGGTGGAGGGGTCCGAAATCAACCCTATCTCTTGTTTCCCCACCATACGGACTCTAAAAATAGCCTATACTTATGTATTTCGAAATTACATGGGCCTGGCCCAATAATAAGGTGACGCAGCACCTAAAATAGCCTCGGGACGAAATTTATGAAGTGGCATCTTGTATATTTCGTCCAAGGCTTCATGCACCCATTATGGTGGCTTCAAAGTCCTGAAATCATCACTTGTAACTCCGTTCTTGTTCCCCTTGCGCATGCCATCATCTCCATGCTTGTTCTTGCTCCAATGTTCATCCTTCTCCAAGCTAGGCCCTTCATTTGTAAACAAAACAAATGTATCCAATTTAGGCAGCATCATATTCTCATGAACATTAGAATCATTACCAAGAAACGAAAGTACCTGGTAATTTAGTTGGCGTGCACGAGCTCTAGTAATTGGTCCAGTATGTATAGCAGCAGGGGCTGTGGGTGTAACAATTGTATTGATGTCCTCATCAATGTGATGCTAGTGGAATTGGATTAGGAGGTGTGTTATTACAAGATGGCAAACCTGTTGCTTACTTTTCTGAAAAATTGAGTGGGCCTAGTCTGAATTATTCTACTTATGATAAAGAATTATATGCTCTTGTTCGGACTTTAGAAACATGGCAACATTATTTATGGCCCAAAGAATTTGTTATACATTCTGATCATGAATCTTTGAAACATATTAAAAGTCAAGCTAAACTGAATCGTAGACATGCTAAATGGGTGGAATTCATTGAGACTTTCCCTTATGTCATTAAACACAAGAAGGGAAAAGAAAATGTTATTGCTGATGCATTGTCTCGTCGCTATACTATGCTTTCACAACTTGACTTCAAAATATTTGGTTTGGAGACCATCAAAGATCAATATGTGCATGATGCTGATTTTAAAGATGTAATGCAGAATTGTAAAGAAGGAAGAATGTGGAACAAGTTTGTTGTTAACGATGGATTTGTGTTTCGTGCTAATAAGCTATGCATTCCAGCTAGCTCCATTCGTCTTTTGTTGTTGCAGGAGGCGCATGGAGGAGGATTAATGGGACACTTTGGCGTGAAGAAGACGGAGGACGTACTTGCTACACATTTCTTTTGGCCAAAGATGAG
This sequence comes from Triticum aestivum, assembly GCF_018294505.1. Taxonomy (NCBI): domain Eukaryota; kingdom Viridiplantae; phylum Streptophyta; class Magnoliopsida; order Poales; family Poaceae; genus Triticum; species Triticum aestivum. The sequence goes on along the minus strand of NW_025233091.1, from coordinate 4,040 downwards.
ACGGGATGTTGAGCGTTTTATTGCTCGCTGCACTACATGTCAAAAAGCTAAGTCACGACTCAATCCTCATGGTTTATATATGCCTTTGCCTGTACCTAGTGTTCCTTGGGAGGATATATCTATGGACTTTGTTTTAGGTTTACCTCGAACAAAGAAGGGGAGGGATAGCATATTTGTTGTCGTGGATAGATTCTCGAAAATGGCACACTTTATACCATGTCATAAAAGCGATGATGCTGTTAATGTTTCTGATTTGTTCTTTCGTGAAATTATTCGCTTGCATGGTGTGCCAAATACTATTGTTTCAGATCGTGATACTAAATTTCTTAGCCACTTTTGGAGATGTTTATGGGCTAAGTTGGGGACTAAACTGCTTTTTAGTACTACTTGTCACCCCCAAACTGATGGACAAACTGAAGTAGTCAATAGAACATTGTCTACTCTGCTTAGGGCTGTTTTGAAGAATAATAAGAAAATGTGGGAAGAATGCTTGCCTCATATTGAATTTGCTTATAATCGTTCATTGCATTCTACTACTAAGATGTGCCCTTTTGAAATTGTGTATGGTTTCCTACCTCGTGCACCTATTGATTTGTTGCCTCTTCCATCTTCAGAGAAGGTTAATTTTGATGCTAAAGAACGTTCTGAATTGATTTTAAAAATGCATGAGTTAACTAAGGAAAACATTGAGCGTATGAATGCTAAATATAAACTTGCTGGAGATAAGGGTAGAAAACATGTTGTGTTTGCGCCTGGAGATCTTGTTTGGTTACATTTGCGTAAAGATAGATTTCCTAATCTGCGCAAATCAAAGCTAATGCCACGTGCTGATGGTCCTTTTAAGGTGTTAGAGAAAATAAATGATAATGCATATAAACTTGAGCTACCTGTAGATTTTGGGGTTAGTCCCACTTTTAACATTGCAGATTTGATGATAGAGGCGAGGGTCCCGATCTTTCAATGAGATGATAACTATCGATTTGGTGGAGACGACTTTGACGATCCGACTACAAACGTGCACGACGTTGCGCCTTAGCAATCGCTAAACCAACTCCGGGAGGTTATTGACCACGCTGGAGCACGATCAACCTGACCACGAAGGTCTATTCCTGCAAGCAATCAAAGAACAAGCAAGAATATGATTAAGCAATCTGAATATTGCGAGTATGGATGAAGTATGTATAAAAGTGGGGTTTCATAAGCGGTCTTAGTCTGGTCGTTGGACACAAACGAACTACACGAAGTTGCAGTGATGGCTAACTTTTAACTAAATAAAACCCTAGTCTAAACGATGCCTTAAGGGCTATATTTATAGGGAAAAGAGAGGGGATTTTGTCCACCCTTGGCAAGGTGGGACTAAAACACCTCCTAAGTCGTTTTCCCTACAATATGGACTCTAAAAATAGATTACATGGGCCTGGCCCAAAATAAGGTGGCGCAACACCAATAATAAGCTATGGACGAAATTTATGAAAGGCCATCTTGTATATTTCGTCCACCATCTTGTATGTCATCATGGTGGCTTCAAAGTCCGGAAATCTCCACTTGAACCTCCGTTCTTGTTCTGTTCGCATGCACCTTCATCTTCGTGCTTGACCATGCTCCAATGTCCAACCTTCTTGTCCATGCTAGACACTTCAATTGCAAGCAGCACAAATGTATCTAAGTTAGGCAGCATCATATTCTCATGAACATTAGAAACATTACAAAGAAATGAAAGTACCTGATAATTTAATTGGCGTATCTGAGCTCTAGCAACTGTTCCAAGAGGTAAAACAGTAGGGGATATGGGTGTAACTGTGGTAGCCATGTCCTCATCATCCTCCCCTTCTTGAAAACAAAGCCGTCCTCGGCGTTTCTTAATCTGAAATCTGGCTAACAAAAGAGACAAGGTGTACACATTGTATATGTATATGTCGTCCATTTTCACTGATCTCAGTTGGGGCACATGTGACACAGTTATACAAGAGCACCCTTCAAAAGTCGTGAAATATAAAGCCAATATATTGTCGCAAGAAGTCAAAGGCATGAAAAAATTGCAACTCAGGTTGCACATATAAGTGAAGCTCTTATTCATATCAAAAGATTGACAATGCTTATCATTAAACCATCGCAACAATGATGAACCATCACCAAGATTAGAGGTCATATCAAAATGATTAAACATTGGCACAATTATTTTCAAACATATTTGATCCAAATATGATTTATTCCCTGATTCACTTGATTCTTTTGCATCGATAGTTAATTCAATGGGTTCACTCAAAATTGTTTGAACACATGGCAAAGTCAAAATATCAACATAGTCCTCTAAAATAGCTGGTGTGATCAAAGTTGTGGGTAGCTCACCGCATGGTGCATTTAAAATGACAAGACATTCATCATACTCATGTGGTGGTGGAAGATTAGTACCTTTGTCATTACCTCTTATGATCAACTCAGATGATGTAGGCACTCTCAGTGATGATGTGTCACATGGTGGAGGTGATGTAGTCCTCACAACAACGGATGTGGTTGTCATAGTATGCCTAGTAGTTGAAGGGACAATCGTATCAACTCTTGGAATGTGCATCTCGTGCCTGTTCTCCTTGTGGGCAACACGTCGTTTTATTTCCTGTTCAGCTTTGCAAGCAAGATGAAACAAATGGTCCATAGGATAACACTCTTCATGAATTAGTATCTCCTAAATCTCATGATTTAATCCTCCCCAAAATCTATCCATAAAATCTTCTTCACTTTCTTCTAAAGAGGAATGCAGGAAGGTAGTTTGTAAAGTATCATAATATTTCGTTACGGTGTCACTACCTTGTTTCAAATGTTGCAACTTTTTAATCATGTCACGTGTATAATAAGCGGGAACGAATGTATGTCGCATGGCAAGTTTCAAATCATCCCAAGTAGTAGGTATATCATTAGGGTGTAGCCGACAATATTCAGTCCACCAAACTATAGCATAACCAGTGAAAGAACCAACCGCAACCTTAACGTTTTTACGTTCATCAAAATTATGGGAAGTAAATATATTATTTATGTCGAATTCCCATTCAATATATAAAGCAGGTCTAAAACGTCCATTAAATGATGGTATAGGAACAGTAACCTGATCATGCGCATTTGGATGTTTATGCACCTCTCGTGATCGTTGTGGAATTTGCAAAGGTGGTGGCACGTCTCCCGCGATCGACAAAGCCCATGAATTGACCCTAGATCCTGTCATGATTAGTAGAAACAAGAAACAAAATCCAAAAATAATGTTCCTATAACTACTAGGATGTGGTGGTAAAACGCTCACAGTAAAGCAAATATCAATGTCTTACAAGTTCTTACCATGCAGCGGGCGGTGATCGGCAACCAGCGGTGTCAAGTAACTCCAAAAGTTGGGTAAAGCGATAGCCAGGTGAACGTATGTATACATGGTGTAGAAATATGTGAAGCTGGGTTGGCTTTATATGTGTGGGAAAAATGCTACAACCACAATAGTTAATGTAAGCTGAAAATTCGCTCAAAAGTGGTCGAGTGCTGGCCCTAGGCTAGAACATACAAGAGACGCGAGCCTAAGACACCAGTGAAATCACGTGGCAACGCGATGCACAAAAGAAACTCTTGTGAATATGGTATAAAATGAAGCGATGGAGTGAGAGAGGTGTCAACAATATTTTCCTCAATGTTTTTTTATCCGAAACAACGCACGTGAAAACCTTCTTGTAACATCCCCAATCCCTCCGTGCAATCTTTTTTTTCAATTGTCAACCAAGCAACATGGCAAAAACTAAGGTGGACTCTCTCTCTATTTTTTTAATAAGTCCAACAGCATGACGCTTGAATCCAAACAATTTGCACCTCCCTCTTTTTCACCTTTACCCAAATCACGTTGGATGCTAGTGGTTGGACGTCCCAGATATGTGGATCACCACTTGCCCTTTTTTTTAATCTTTCCTTATGCTCTCTCTCCAAAACAACCAACAAATCAACTCTTTCCAAACAAAAGACACGATCAGCACTTCCTCCCTTTTTTTTCTAACTCTCTTCCTTCATTTCTT
>NW_025233090.1:0-8579 GCF_018294505.1 Triticum aestivum | reverse complement strand
TTTTTTATTTTTTTTGATTTTTTTTTGATTTTTTTATTTTCAAATTTCTGAATTATTTTAACCTCTAATCTCCAATCACCCCTCATCACTGCTCAATTTAATCTCTAATCACCCCTCATCATTCCAAATCATCTAACTTCCCGAACGGTCACCCATCATCTCACTACTCCAGCCTGAGCACGCTTAACTTCCGGGTTCTATTCTCCCTCGTTTCCAAGTCTGCACTTGTTGTTTTCCTGACAATAGTAAGATGTTAATCCTATTAACCCTCAGGAATTTAGCTTGAGCATGAAGTCACATATTTCACTGTTTGAGTTTGAAACTATTGTTCTAAAAAACATTAATTTTTTAGTAACACTAATATTTCTTGAATAAGTAGTTTGACCATTGTTCGACCACAGTTTGACCATAGTTTAACCAGATTTGACCAAAATTCAAAAAAGGTGAAATAATTATTTAATAACACTAATATTCTTGAATAATTATTTAGTAACACTAATACTTCTTGAATAAGTAGTTTCACCATAGTTTGACCAGATTTACTGAAAATTTAAAAAAACTGAAATTTGAGCATAACTTTTTTTCCTTTTGGAATTTGAGGATTCTACAAATTTGCAAACGGGCCGTAGGCTGTCTCCATCGGATGTAACTTTTCGAGTAGATGATTTTTAGTACTAACACTAACCTTTAGTACCGGTTGGTGCCACCAACCGGGACCAATGGGCATCGCACCCTTTAGTCCCGGTTCGTGGCACGAACCGGGACTAAAGGGCCCAGGTGAACCGGGACTAATGCCTTAGCCGCACGAACCAAGATAAATGCACCCATTGGTCCCGGTTCTGGACTGAACCGGGACTAATGGGCTTACCCGGCCTGGACCAAAGCCCCCTTTTCTACTAGTGGCTTGTTCAATGTCATTGCCTTGGGGATTGGAAGAGGATCATGGACGGGGGGCCTTAGCTATTCCGCAGGGCGCCGATAGTTATTGAAGAGGATGATGGGTTCAGATGTCTCTCAGTACAGACTAAACAAAATACCGGTGTGGGCTAGGATCAAAGGTTTGCCGCCAGGGCTAACTACAAAGAAGTCGCTAGCAGAAAAGGTTGCAGCCAAGGTGGGAGGTCCACCGATCACGGTGATAGTGAATGAGGGGGTGATAAACCCTAATAATACGTTGAGGGCGAGGGTGTATCTGAAGGAAATATGCCCTAGAGGCAATAATAAAGTTATTATTTATTTCCTTATTTCATGATAAATGTTTATTATTCATGCTAGAATTGTATTAACCGGAAACATAATACTTGTGTGAATACATAGACAAACTAAACGTCACTAGTATGCCTCTACTTGACTAGCTCGTTGATCGAAGATGGTTATGTTTCCTAACAATAGACATGTGTTGTCATTTGATTAACGAGATCACATCATTAGGAGAATGATGTGATTGACATGACCCATTCCATTAGCTTAGCACCCGATCGTTTAGTATGTTGCTATTGCTTTCTTCATGACTTATACATGTTCCTATGACTATGAGATTATGCAACTCCCGTTTACCGGAGGAACACTTTGTGTGCTACTAAACGTCACAACGTAACTGGGTGATTATAAAGGTGCTCTACAGGTGTCTCCAAAGGTACATGTTGGGTTGGCGTATTTCGAGATTAGGATTTGTCACTCCGATTGTCAGAGAGGTATCTCTGGGCCCTCTCGGTAATGCACATCACTTAAAGCCTTGCAAGCATTGCAACTAATGAGTTAGTTGCGAGATGATGTATTACGGAACGAGTAAAGAGACTTGCCGGTAACGAGATTGAACTAGGTATTAAGATACCAACGATCGAATCTCGGGCAAGTAACATACCGATGACAAAGGGAACAACGTATGTTGTTATGCGGTCTAACCGATAAAGATCTTCGTAGAATATGTGGGAGCCAATATGAGCATCCAGGTTCCGCTATTGGTTATTGACCGGAGACGTGTCTCGGTCATGTCTACATTGTTCTCGAACCCGTAGGTTCCGCACGCTTAAGGTTTCGATGACAGTTATATTATGAGTTTATGAGTTTTTATGTACCGAAGGAGTTCGGAGTCCCGGACGAGATCGGGGACATGACGAGGAGTCTCTAAATGGTCGAGACATAAAGATCGATATATTGGACGACTATATTCGGACATCGGAAAGGTTCCGAGTGGTTCGGGTATTTTTCGAAGTACCGGGGAGTTACGGGAATACGGGGAAAGAAGTATATGGGCCTTATTGGGCCTTAGGGGAGAGGGAGAGGCAGGCTGCACGGCCCCCCATTGACTAGTCCGAATTGGACTAGGGGGAGGGGCGGCACCCCCTCCTTCCTTCTCTTCCCTCTTCCCCTTCCTTGTCTCCTACTCCTAATACTTGGAAGGACTCCTAGTTGGACTAGGAAAGGGGGAATCCTACTCCCGGTGGGAGTAGGACTCCCCTAGGGCGCGCCATAGAGAGGGCCGGCCCTCCCCTTCTCCACTCCTTTATATAAGGGGGCAGGGGGCACCCCATGGAAACACAAGTTGATCTTCGTGATCGTTCCTTAGCCGTGTGTGGCGCCCCCCTCCACCATATTCCACCTCGGTCATATTGTAGCGGTGCTTAGGCGAAGCCCTGCGACGGTAGAACATCAAGATCGTCACCACGCCGTCGTGCTGACGGAACTCCTCCCTGACGCTTTGCTGGATCGGAGCCCGGGGATCGTCATCGAGCTGAACATGTGCCAAGAACTCGGAGGTGCCGGAGTAACAGTGCTTGGATCGGTCGGATCGTGAAGACGTACGACTACATCAGCCGCGTTGATAAAACGCTTCCGCTTTCGGTCTACAAGGGTACGTAGACAACACTCTCCCCTCTCGTTGTTATGCATCACCATGATCTTGCGTGTGCGTAGGATTTTTTTTGAAATTACCACGTTCCTCAACAGTGGCATCCGAGCCTAGGTTTTATGTGTTGATGTTATATGCACGAGTAGAACACAAGTGAGTTGTGGGCGATATAAGTCATACTGCTTACCAGCATGTCATACTTTGGTTCGGCGGTATTGTTGGATGAAGCGGCCCGGACCGACATTACGCGTACGCTTACGCGAGACTGGTTTTACCGCCGTGCTATGCACACAGGTGACTAGTGGGTGTCAGTTTCTCCAACTTTAGTTGAACCGAGTGTGGCTACGCCCGGTCCTTGCGAAGGTTAAAACAACACCAACTTGACAAACTATCGTTGTGGTTTTGATGCGTAGGTAAGATTGGTTCTTGCTTAAGCCCGTAGCAGCCACGTAAAACTTGCAACAAACAAAGTAGAGGACGTCTAACTTGTTTTTGCAGGGCATGTTGTGATGTGATATGGTCAATATGTGATGAGATATAAGTTGTTGTATGAGATGATCATGTTTTGTTGAAGTTATCGGCAACTGGCAAAATCCTTATGGTTGTCTCTCTATTGCATAAGATGCAAGCACCAAATAATTGCTTTACATTATCGCTATGCAATAGCAATAGTTCAAGAGCAATAGTTGGCGAGACGACCACGTGACGACACATTGATATAGATCAAGATGATGGAGATCATGGTGTCGTGCCGGTGACGATAGAGATCATGACGGTATTTTGGAGATGGAGATCAAAGGCACAAGATGATCATGGCCATATCATGTCACATATATTGATTGCATGTGATGTTTATCTTTTATGCATCTTATATTTCTTTGTTTGACGGTAGCATTATAAGATGATCTCTCACTAAATTTCAAGGTATAAGTGTTCTCCCTGAGTATGCACTGTTGCCAAAGTTCGTCGTGCCCAGACACCACATGATGATCGGGTGTGATAAGCTCTACGTCCATCTACAACGGGTGCAAGCCAGTTTTGCACACGCAGAATACTCAGGTTAAACTTGACGAGCCTAGCATATGCAGATATGGCCTCGGAACACTGAGACCAAAAGGTCGAGCGTGAATCATATAGTAGATATGATCAACATAATGATGTTCACCATTGAAAACTACTCCATTTCACGTGATGATCAGTTATGGTTTAGTTGATTTGAATCACGTGATCACTTAGAAGATTAGAGGGATGTCTTTCTAAGTGGGAGTTCTTAAGTAATATGATTAATTGAACTTTAATTTATCATGAACTTAGTCCTGGTAGTATTAGCATATCTATGTTGTAGATCAATAGCTCGCGTTGTTGCTTTCATATGTTTATTATGATGTGTTCCTAGAGAAAATTGTGTTGAAAGATGTTAGTAGCAATGATGCGGATTGGATCCGTGATCTGAGGTTTATCCTCATTGCTGCATAGAAGAATTATGTCCTTGATGCACCGCTAGGTGACAGACCTATTGCAGGAGCAGATGCAGACGTTATGAACGTTTGGCTAGCTCAATATGATGACTACTGGATAGTTTAAGTGCACCATGCTTAATGGCTTAGAATCGGGACTTCAAAGATGTTTTGAACATCATGGACCATATGAGATGTTCCAGGAGTTGAAGTTAATATTTCAAGCAAATACCCGAGTTGAGAGATATGAAGTCTCCAACAAGTTCTATAGCTAAAACATGGAGGAGAATCGCTCAACTGGTGAGCATGTGCTCAGATTGTCTAGGTACTACAATCGCTTGAATCAAGTGGGAGTTAATCTTCCAGATAAAATAGTGATTGACAGAATTGTCTGGTCACCATCACCAAGTTAGTAGAACTTCGTGATGAACTATGATATGCAAGGGATAACGGAAACGATTCCTAAGCTCTTCGTAATGCTGAAATTGACGAAGGTAGAAATCGAGAAAAACATCAAGTGTTGATGGTAGACAAGACCACTAGTTTCAAGAAAAGGGCAAAGGGAAAAAGGGGAACTTCAAGAAGAACAGCAAGCAAGTTGCTGCTCAAGTGAAGAAGCCCAAGTCTGGTCCTAAGCCTGAGACTAAGTGCTTCTACTACAAAGGGACTGGTCACTGGAAGCGGAACTACCCCAAGTGATTGGTGGATAAGAAGGATGGCAAAGTGAATAAAGGTATATTGGATATACATGTTATTGATGTGTACTTTACTAGTGTTTATAACAACCCCTCGGCATTTGATGCTGGTTCAGTTGCTAAGAGTAGTAACTCGAAACGGGAGTTGCAGAATAAACAGAAACTAGTAAAAATCGAGGTGACGATGTGTGTTGGAAGTAGTTCCAAGATTGATATGATCATCATCGCACTCTCCCTATACTTTCGGGATTAGTGTTGACACTAAATAAATGTTATTTAGTGTTTGCGTTGAGCATGAATATGATTTGATCATGTTTATTGCAATACAGTTATTCATTTAAGTTAAAGAACAATTGTTGTTCTGTTTACATGAATAAAACCTTCTATGGTCATACACGCCAACGAAAATGGTTTGTTGGATCTCGATCGTAGTGATACACATATTCATAATATTGAAACCAAAAGATGCAAAGTTAATAATGATAGTGCAACTTATTTGTGGCACTGCCGTTTAGGTCATATTGGTGTAAAGCGCATGAAGAAACTCCATGCTGATGGGCTTTTGGAATCACTTGATTATGAATCACTTGATGCTTGCGAACCATGCCTCATTGGGAAGATGACTAAGACTCCATTCTTCGGAACAATGGAGCGAGCATCTGACTTATTGGAAATAATACATACTGATGTATGCGATCCGATGAGTGTTAAGGCTCACGACGGATATCGTTATTTTCTGACCTTCACAGATGATTTGAGCAGATATGGGTATATCTACTTGATGAAACATAAGTCTGAAACATTTGAAAAGTTCAAAGAATTTCAGAGTGAAGTAGAAAATCATCGTGACAAGAAAATAAGGTTTCTACGATCTGATCGCGGAGACAAATATTTGAGTTACGAGTTTGGTCTTCAATTAAAACAATGTGGAATAGTTTCACAAATTCATGCCACCTGGAACACCACAGCATAATGGTGTGTCCTAACGTCATAACCATACTTTATTGGATATAGTACAATCTATGTTGTTTCTTACCGATTTACCAATATCACTTTGGGATCATGCATTAGAGACAGCTGCATTCACGTTAAATGGGGGCACCATCTAAGTCCGTTGAGACGACACAATATGAACTATGGTTTGGCAAGAAACCAAAGTTGTCTTTTCTTAAAGTTTGGGGTTGCGATGCTTATAAGGAAAAGTTTCATCATGATAAGCTCAAAACCAAATCGGAGAAATGTGTCTTCATAGGATACCCAAAGGAGACAGTTGGGTACACCTTCTATCACAGATCCAAAGGCAAGACATTCGTTGCTGAGAATGGATACTTTCTAGAGAAGGAGTTTCTCTCGAAAGAAATGAGTGGGAGGAAAGTATAACTTGATGAGGTAACTGTACCTGCTCCCTTATTGGAAAGTAGTTCATCACAAGAATCTGTTCCTATGACTACTACACCAATTAGTGAGGAAGCTAATGATGATGATCATGTAACTTCAGATCAAGTTACTACCGAACCTCGTAGGTAAATCAGAGTGAGATCCGCACCAGAGTAGTACGGTAATCCTGTTCTGGAAGTCATGTTACTTGACCATGACGAACTTGCGAACTATGAGGAAGCGATGATGAGCCCAAATTCCGCGTAATGGCTTGAGGCCATAAAATCTGAGATGGGATCCATGTATGAGAACAAAGTATGGACTTTGATTGACTTGCCCGATGATCGGCAAGTAAATGAATTTTCAAGAGGAAGACGGACGCTGATAGTAGTGTTACTATCTACAAAGCTAGAATTGTCGCAAAAGGTTTTCGACAAGTTCAAGGTGTTGACTACGATGAGAGTTTCTCACTCGTATCTATGCTTAAGTCTGTCCGAATCATGTTAGTAATTGCCGCATTTTATGAAATCTGGCAAATGGATAAACAAAACTGCATTCCTTAATGGATTTATTAAAGAAGAGTTGTATATGATGCAACCAGAAGGTTTTGTCAATCCTAAAGGTGCTAACAAAATATGCAAGCTCCAGCGATCCAACTATGGACTGGTGCAAGCATCTCGGAGTTGGAATACACGCTCTGATAAGTTGATCAAAGCATATAGTTTTATACAGACTTATGGTGAAGCCTGTATTTACAAGAAAGTGAGTGAGAACACTACAGCATTTCCGATAAGTATATGTGAATGACATATTGTTGATCAGAAATAATGTAGAATTATTCTGCAAAGCATAAAGGAGAGTTTGAAAGAAGTTTTTCAGAGAAAGACCTCAGTGAAGCTGCTTACATATTGAGCATCAAAGATCTATAGAGATAGATCAAGACTCTTGATAAGTTTTCAATGAGTACATACCTTGACAAGATTTTGAAGTAGTTCAAAATAGAATAGTCAAAGAAAGAGTTCTTGCCTGTGTTACAGGTGTGAAATTGAGTAAGACTCAAAACCCGACCACAGCAGAAAATAGAAAGAGAATGAGAGTCATTCCCTATGCCTCAACCATAGCTTCTATAAAGTATGCCATGCTGTGTACCAGATCTATTGTATACCCTACCACTGAGTTTGACAAGGGAGTACGATAGTGATCTAGGAGTAGATCATTGGACAGCGGTTAAAATTATCCTTAGTGGAATAAAGGATATGTTTCTCGATTATGGAGGTGACAAAAAGGTTCGTCGTAAAGGGTTACATCGATGCAAGTTTTTGACACTAATCCAGATGATTCTAAGTCTCAGTCTGGATACATATTGAAAGTGGGAGCAATTAGCTAGAGTAGCTCCGTGCAGAGCATTGTAGACATAGAATTTTGCAAAATACATACGGATCTGAATTTGGCAGACCCGTTGACTAAATTTCTCTCACAAGCAAAACATGATCACTCTTTGGGTGTTAATCACATAGCGATGTGAACTAGATTATTGAATCTAGTAAACCCTTTGGGTGTTAGTCACATGGAGATGTGAAGTAATCACATAAAGATGTGAACTTTTGATGTTAAATCACATGGCGATGTGATCTAGATTATTGACTCTAGTGCAAGTGGGAGACTGGAGGAAATATGCCCTAGAGGCAATAATAAAGTTATCATTTATTTCCTTATTTCATGATAAATGTTTATTATTCATGCTAGAATTGTATTAACCGGAAACATAATACTTGTGTGAATACATAGACAAACTAAATGTCACTAGTATGCCTCTACTTGACCAGCTCGTTGATCGAAGATGGTTATGTTTCCTAACCATAGACATGTGTTGTCATTTGATTAACGGGATCACATCATTAGGAGAACGATGTGATTGACATGACCCATTCCATTAGCTTAGCACCCGATCGTTTAGTATGTTGCTATTGCTTTCTTCATGACTTATACATGTTCCTATGACTATGAGATTATGCAACTCCCGTTTGCCGGAGGAACACTTTGTGTGCTACCAAACGTCACAACGTAACTGGGTGATTATAAAGGTGCTCTATAGGTGTCTCCAAAGGTACATGTTGGGTTGGCGTATTTCGAGATTAGGATTTGTCACTCCGATTGTCAGAGAGGTATCTCTCGGCCCTCTCGGTAATGCACATCACT
>NW_025233089.1:6595-8580 GCF_018294505.1 Triticum aestivum | reverse complement strand
ACCTGCAGCTGCCAGCTCCACCTTCCAGCCGCCGCCTCCCACCTCAAAATCCGGCGCAGCCGCCCCTCCAGCGCCACGTGGCGCGCTCCTAGTGGCCAGCCGCCATCGCACAGTAGCCCGTAGCCAACGGCATGGCGCCACGCGTCCCGACCGACCTCCCACCACCACGGGCCCGCCAGGACCTAGATCGGGCCCAAGGAAGCCCGCCCGAGCCCATGCGCATCGCCGTTCGCCCTATCCCGCGAGCCCGCTCGCGCCTAGCTCGCAAGCTCCTCCACTCGAGCTCCCTCACCGCGACCCCGCCGTCCACTCCGTCGCGCCTTGCCCTCCCTTGCCGAAGTGCGCTGCCTCCCCTTCCCCACCGCTCCAGGAACCGAAGCCTCGTCATGGGTGCTCACTGCTCGCCACCGATGACCTCTCTGCGCCGCCCTGCATCAGAAATCAGCCGGATCCGACAGCCTCCAACCGGATCCACCCCGTCCCCGCTGTCCGCTGGCGTCCCGCCTTGCTGGAGTCTCGTCGCCGCCCCTGCCTTGCTCGATCCAGGTGGGATCGAGGAGCAGGACGAGCCCAGCCACTGCGTGGGCCTCTAGGCCCCATCTCCACCTGCCTAGGCCTCTCCACCAACCAGCCTGATATGGCCAATGTGAGCAGCCCCAGCCCCTTTAGTTTCAGCCGAACGCATGTTTTATTCCCTAGATAATTTTGCTATTTTTTCCGGAGACTACAATTTTACAGAAAAATCCCTAGTCTTCATGCATATCATATCACACAAACCGTGCATCGTATGTAAAAACTTTATATATGTAAAATGCTTGGTTTTTCACCTAGTTTAATAATATGCATCATTCATCCATGTTCAAAATGTTTAAAATGTTGTTTGATTAAATTTTCTCAAATGCCATGTTAAAATGATTTATTTCATAACTAATTAATCGTAGCTCGGATTTAAATAAACTTTATATGTAAATTGGGTAAAAAATGCATATTTTAACATGGTGCACTTTATTTTCCTGTTTAACATCAATAAAATGTGGTTTAGGGCAGAACAGTACCAAATCCATAATATGCATATGGGGAATTTTCCAAAATTGTTGTTTGTTGTTCCGGCCGCACTTAAACTTTCCTAGATAGATAGTTTTCATATGGTTCACCCCTTTCCATGTTTAATAACATTTAATTTTGTTGGGTACATAACCGGGAGAGAACTAAATAAATGAACATGGTGTTTCATTGATATGCAACTCGTTGCATATTGAGCTCCACTTAATTTGTAGTATTGTTTGTTGCTCTTTGCCATGCCATGCATATTTAAACCGGACATGCATCATCCTTGTTGTGCATCATGCCATGTTTATGCTTGTGTGTTTACCTTGTTGCTTGTTTCTTTCCGGTTTGCTCCTCTCGTTAGCTTCAGTTTCATTCCGGAGTTGTGAGTATTCGTTCGTCTACAACCTTTTGTCTTCTTCATGGATTTGATGTGGGATTTCAGGCAAGATGACCATACCCTCGATATCACTTCTATCTTTGCTTGCTAGTTGTTCGTTCTATCGCTATGTCACGCTACCTACCACTTGTTATATCATGCCTCCCATATTGCCATGTCAAGCCTCTAACCCACCTTCCTAGCAAACCGTTGTTTGGCTATGTTACCGCTTTTGCTCAACCACTCTTATAGCATTGCTAGTTGCAGGTGCAGTTGAAGTTTGTTCCATGTTGGAACATGGATATGTTGGGATATCACAATATCTCTTATTTTAATTAATGCATCTATATACTTGGTAAAGGGTGGAAGGTTCGGCCTTCTGCCTGGTGTTTTGTTCCACTCTTGCCGCCCTAGTTTCCGTCATACTGGTGTTATGTTCCATGATTTTGCGTTCCTTGCACGGTTGGGGTTATGGGACCCCCTTGACAGTTCTCTTTGAATAAAACTCCTCCAAGAAGGCCCAACCTTGGTTTTTCCATTTGCCTACCTACCACCTATA
>NW_025233089.1:0-6318 GCF_018294505.1 Triticum aestivum | reverse complement strand
TCAGGCAACCTGCGGGGCCACCTCGGGGAAACTTTAGGGATGGTTTTACTCATAGCTTGTCCCATCCAGTGTGCCCTGAGAACGAGATACGTGCGACTCCCATCGGGATTTGTCGGCACATCGAGCGGCTTTGCTGGTCTTGTTTTACCATTGTTGAAATGTCTTGTAACCAAGATTCCGAGACTAATCGGGTCTTTTTGGGAGATGGAATATCCTTCGTTGACCGTGAGAGCTTGTGATGGGCTAAGTTGGGACACCCCTACAGGGTATAAACTTTCGAGAGCCATGCCCATGGTTATGTGGCAGATGGGAATTTGTTAATATCCGGTTGTAGAGAACTTGACACTTGACTTAATTAAAATGAATCAACTACATGTGTAGCCGTGATGGTCGCTTTTCGGCAGAGTCCGTGAAGTGAACACGGTCTTGTGTTATGCTTGAATGTAATTAGCTTTAGTATCGCTTCTTGATCACTTCTAGCTTCCCGACCATTGTGTAGGTTCTCATCTTACTCCTATTTGCGTATGTTAGCCACCATACTTGCTTAGTGCTTGCTGCAGCTCCACCTCATTACCGTATCCTACCCATAAGCTTAAATAGTCTTAATCTCGCGGGTGTGAGATTGCTGAGTCCTCGTGACTCACGGATACTTCCAAACAATTGCAGGTGCCGACGATACCAGTGCAGGTGATTCTACCAAACTCAAGTGGGAGTTTGACGAGGACCTTGGTCGTTCTATGTGTCTTTTCCGGATGATCAGTAGTGGAGCCTAGTTGGGACGATCGGGGATATAGCATTTGGGGTTGTCTTCCTTTATTTCGGTTTGGTAGTCGGACCTTTGATTGTACTCTGGATGATGCATGTTTAACTTGTTATTTGTGTGAAGTGGCGATTGTAAGCCAACTCTTTATCCCTTTCTTATTCATTACATGGGATTGTGTGAAGATTACCCCTCTTGCGACTAAACCACCATGCGGTTATGCCTCTAAGTCGTGCCTCGACACGTGGGAGATATAGCCACATCATGGGTGTTTCATCATTGCAATCATGCTTTTCATTCAAGGAGCTATCATGAATCACTTTATAAATTTCTTCATTCAACACTTCATCACAATTTTCAGATTCATAAATCTTAAGCAAAACTTCATAAAGATAATCTAGTGAATTCAATTCACTATCAATTGGTTCATCGTAATTGGATCTTTTGAAAATATTAGCAAGTGGATGGGGATCCATATCAATTGATTTTTAGCAAGCGAAGATGCAAGCAAATAGAAGACACATGGCAAAACAAGTAAACATGAGATCTGACAAGAAAATGGCGAACGAAAAAGAGGGCGAATAAAACGGCAATTTTTGTGAAGTGGGGGATAGGAAAACGAGAGGCAAATGGCAAAAAATGTAAATTGCAAGGAGATGAGATTTGTGATTAGGAACCTGGTAGATGCTGATGTTGTCTCTCCGGCAACGACGCCAAATATTCCTTTTGATGTGGCTTGAAGCTATGTCTGTATTTCCCCATAGAAGAAGGGATGATGCTGCACAGCGGCGGTAGGTATTTCCCTGAGTGATGAAACCAAGGTTATCGAACTAGTAGGAGAACCAAGCAACACTACGTAAACAACACCTGCACACAAATAACAAATACTCGCAACCCGACGTGTTAAAGGGGTTGTCAATCCCTTTCGGGCAACGAGAGATAGGAAAACAGACATGAGAGAGTTGTTAATATTGATAGATCGAACGCCAAATAAAATAAATTGCAGCAAGGTATTTTTGTGTTTTTGGTTTAATAGATCTGAAAATAAAAGAAAATAAAAATAGATCGCAAAGGCAAATATATTAAAGAAGAGACCCAGGGGCCGTAGGTTTCGGTAGTGGCTTCTCTCGAGAAAAATAGCAAATGGTGGGTAAACAAATTACTGTTGGGCAATTGATAGAACTTCAAATGATCATGACGATATCCAAGCAATGATCATTATATAGGCATCACTTCCAAGATTAGTAGACCAACTCCTGCCTACATATACCACTATTACTCCACACATCGACCGCTATCCAACATGCATCTAGTGTATTACGTTCATGGAGAAACCGAGTAATGCAATAAGAACGATGACATGATGTAGACAAGATCTATTTATGTAGAAATAGACCCCATTGTTTTATCCTTAGTAGCAACGATACATAAGTGTCGGTTCCCCTTCTGTCACTAGCATTAAGCACCGTAAGATTGAACCCACTACAAAGCACCTCTTCCCATTGCAAGATAAATAGATCAAGTTGGCCAAAAAAACCCAAATAGCGAAGAAGAAATACAAGGCTATAAGCAGTCATGCATATAAGAGATCAAAGAAGACTCAAATAACTTTCATGGATAAAAAGATAGATCTGATCATAAACTCAAAGTTCATCTGATCCCAACAAACACACAGCAAAAATAGATCCATCGTATGGATCTCCAAGAGACCATTGTATTGAGAATCAAAAGATAGAGACGAAGCCATCTAGTTACTAACTACGGACGCGTAGGTCTACGAAGAACTACTCACGCATCATCGGAGAGGCACCAATGGAAGTGGTGAACCCCTCCGTGATGGTGTCTAGATTGGATCAGGTGGTTCTGGACTCTGTGGCGGCTGGAATTGATTTTCGTCTACTCCCTAGGGTTTCTGGAATATTGGGTATTTATAGAGTAAAGAGGCGGTTCAGGGGGCAGCCGAGGTGGGCACAACCCACCAGGGAGCGCCTAGGCCTCCAAGCGTGCCCTGGTGGGTTGTGCTCCCCTGGGAGCACGCCCCCCAGGCGCTTATTCGGCCCACTGGATGTCTTCTGGTCCCAAAAAAAATCTCCAAAAAGTTTCGTTGCGTTTGGACTCCATTTGGTAATGATTGCCTTCGATGTAAAAAACATGCAAAAAACAACTGCTGGCACTTGGCACTATGTCAATAGGTTAGTACCAAAAATGATATAAAATGATTATAAAACATCCAAGATTGATAATATAACAGCATGGAACAATCAAAAATTATAGATATGTTGGAGACGTATCAAGAGACCAGGCAATTGCACTATGCGACTTTATTGCTTTCACTTTGCCATAGGAGCTTGACGGCGGGGACTAATGACTAGCCCCCAGGGTTTTGGGGTGTACAAGGGAGCCATGGCATGCCTTTGTGACCACTTGGTTTATGCTAGCACGAACCTTGCGTATGACACGGATAAATCGCCAATGATTTCTTAGTTTAACACATGTCACTGGATCGCTGACCAGTTCTCTCTTACCATGACGATCAGTTTTCGGCTTTCTCCCCTGAGGTGCTTAACTAGACTAGCCAGAAGTACAATCGCATGGATTCTCCCTTTGCCTTCTTAGCCGAACATGCAGAACGTAAGAAGGCAAGCATAGGAGCCGGGCAACCTAACTATTGACCCAAGACATAGTTCGGCACTTATGCATATAATGTAATATCCGAGACATCGAGCACACAACGAGAAGTGGTGCCGGACTTGGTACACAGAGCTGATTGGGAAACCAAGCCTTCGATCGATTAACCAAGTTGTATTTGTTACACATTATGTGCCTGCCTAGCTATTTGAAGAGTGGAAAAAGCAAAACGAAAGGAGAAAGAAAGGCTAGACAATGTCGATGCCCAAACGTTGTAAAGGGGGTTTATAATTTCCATATGCTCTGGATGTCTATCCATACAATTCGAACCGTAAGGCGTTTATGAAAGAAAAAAATGGAAAAAGAACTTTACAGAGAAAGGTTTACATAGGGCCTTGATTCGTGGGTTGAAGCCTCAATTGTGCCCTGCTACACGTCTACGCCTTTGCTTCTGTGAGATGGAGAGGTGTGAATTGGTCGTCTGTCAACATCGCTTGCTAGGAAGGGATGCTTGCAATAGGGGCCTTGAGATGTAGCCCTGCCGAATATAGCTTGACGCTGAGCGAGTCCGGAGTCATACCCGTGGTCATTGAGGACGTGGGGATGTCGTAGTTCGGTTGAGCCGAATACGTGGGGATATGGGTTCAACATCAGTCCCCACAGCCGCCCATGGTATCTCAAGCGCGAAGTTGTACTGACGAGGCGCGTAGAGCGCGGCGGAGATGGGCATGTCGTGGTGCACAAGTCCCTATTCGCGGTGAACGCAGGCAGGCTCCCATGACGAGGATCTGGCTCGGGCCCGACCCGTTTGGGTTTTAGGGTGGGCTGATACTTCGGTCCATTAGCGACGGCTTGGTCTTCGGCTGCCAGGGCCGCGGTGTGTTCCTCGGTCCAAAGTGAGCGCTCCATGTTGCCATTGATTGTTATGATGCCCGAGGGGCCGGACATCTTCAGCTTGAGGTAGGCATAATGTGGGACAACGTTAAATTTGGCGAACGCCATTCATTCGAGGAGGGCATGGTAGCCACTGCGGAATGGAGTGATATCGAAGATCAAATCTTTGCTTCGGAAGTTGTCCGGTGAGCCGAACACCACTTCAAGAGTTACCATGCCTGAGTATCGAGCCTCCAAATTGGACAAAAAGCTCGAAGTTCGGTGAGTCTAATAAGCGCTCGGCTGCTCGACTCGTTTGAGCTCGGCTTGTTTTCTTAATGAACCGAGCCAAGCAGTATTTTTTGCTCGTTAACAGTAACTAGTTAAATGATCAAGATTGTGAGTTTCGTGAGCTAATCGTTAAGCTCGGTAGTAGCGTGATTTTGTTCATTATAGGGAATTTTTCGGTGACTTCGATCACTCCTAAGTCTATGGAGGGCTATTTTCCACATTCACATCCTTCTTGTCTTCTCATATTCTTGATTTATTGAATCCTACTGGCTAGACCTATGTATGTTTGTGATTATATGCATGTGACGTATGATGTATCCTGTTTACTGGTGCATTTTCCTAACGTGCTGATTGCGAGCGCTCGCGAACATATAACGAACCGAGCCAATCTTTATATTTATCTAATTATCCTTAACGAGCTTAACAATCTGAGCCTTAACGAGCCGAATCTTAATGAGCCGAGTAGCTCGTTAGTTCATCCCTCCAAGCCCGGAATAACCCTTTTAAATAGGTGTTACTGGGTTTGATCCTTGACGGATTGATCCCCATTTTTCTCACTGTGTCTGCATAGATCAGATTGAGGCCGCTGCCCCCATCCATTAGGACTCCCGTGAGGTGGTACCCATCGATAATGGGGTCCAATACCAGGGCTGCCGACCCTCCATGCCGGATAGTGGTCGGATGGTCTCTGTGGTCAAAGGTCATCGGGCAAGCCGACCACGGGTTGAATTTTGGCACTACGGGTTCGACGACGCATACGTCCCCTGGCACACACTTCCTCTCCTTCCTTGGTATGTGGGTGGTGTAGATCATGTTCACCATCCTGACCTCGGAAGGGAAGGGCTTCTGGCCTCCACTATTTTGCATGCGGGGTTCTTCGTCGTCCTTGCTTCATGGGCTTTTGCCTGAGTCCTCAGCTCAAAGCTTGTCGGCCTGTTTTATCACCCAACAATTGTGGTTGGAGTGGTTGGAGGGCTTCTCCGTGGTGCCATGAATCTGGCAGGGCTTGTCTAGGATTATGTCCAGCTTGGTTGGGCTATCCAGGTTGCCTTTAGAGTGCCTTTTCCGTGACCCGGAATTTTTATTACGAAATCTGGTATTTACTGTCTTCTCCTCGTTTTCGCCATCGTTGTGGCGGCGCTTGTTCTTATTCCTTCAGGGCTTCCCGTTCCCGTCACATACTTCTGAGGTGCTGGGGCTATTAGGATTAGTGCCTCTACGGGCCAGCCAACTGTCCTCTCCGGCGCAAAAGCAGGTCATCAAGGAGGTAAGTGAGGCCATCGCTCTCGGCTTGTCTTGGCTGAACTGCCGTGCTAGCCATTCATTCCGAATACTGTGCTTAAAGGCGCTACTGCTTCGGAGTCCGAGCAGTCAACGATTTGGTTTTTCCTGGTCAAGAATCGGTTCCAAAATTGCCGAGCTAACTCACTAGGCTGCTGGATCACGTGGCTCAGGTCATCGGCGTCCGGGGGCCGAACATAAGTGCCCTGAAAGTTGGCTCGAAAGGCCTCCTCGAGTTCTTCCCAACACCCTATTGAGTCTTTGGGAAGGTTGTCCAGCCAATGTCTGGCCGGACCCTTGAGCTTTAATGGTAGGTACTTGATGGCATGGAGGTCATCTCCTCGTGTCATGTGGATGTGCAATAGAAAATCTTCGATCCATACTAGAGGATATGTTGTCCCATCATAGGGTTCTATGTTCACAGGTTTAAAACCATCTGTGAATTCGTGTTGCATCACTTTAACTGTGAAGCAAAGGAGGTGAGC
>NW_025233088.1:2046-8581 GCF_018294505.1 Triticum aestivum | reverse complement strand
AGGTGGCTGCAGGTGGAGCGCTAGCAACGGCGGTGGCGGCGGCGTTGGATCAGCCATGGGGGCGGCGGCGCCGAGATGGCCCTGTCAGGAAGGTGTCCTAGCGTGCAGCGGGCTTCCGGCCGCCTCCGTGTGAGGGGATCGCGGCGATGCCCCGGTGGAGATGGCGCCAGACTAAGGTTGGAGGGGCGGGCCATATCCAATCTGGCGGCAGTCTCTCGATGTCGATGAAGGCCGATGGAGCGGATCTGGCTTTTGCTCCGCTTGGAGGATGTGGTTGCTTCTCGACGGTGATGTTGGTGGAGGTCTAGTTCGGGCTCTCTCAGCGATGCGGGTGGTGTTGGACCACGGCTATGCGGCTTCGGCGGATTTGCTGCGGTGACGGCGGTGCGAGGCTTCAGGAACGGTGCTGCCCGGTACCTCATCGGAGTGGAGATGCGCAACATTACGGATGAAAATCCTGTCCGGTTTTGGCCGGCCGGCGTCGATGGCACCCGCGGGTGTCGTTCCCCTCTCTGGAGGCGACGTCAAGTGTGTCGCCATCTCCCTCGTGCTTGGTGTTGGTAGTTGTCTCCGGGCGAAAGCCTTGGTCCTCTGGAGCGGCATGATGGCGGCGCCTGCGACGTCGTTTCTCTGTTGGGAGCATCGTGCGAGGAGACTGAGTTTCCTGTTGGCATTCCTCCGGTGTTTGTCGTGGCCCTAACCGCTCTCCTCCGGTGCTATGTATGGTCGTCGCGGATAAATCCAAAGGAAGTTGGAGTTGCTGTTTTTCGGAGGTGTTCGGAGTCGATCAAGATGCGGCGAGGTTTTCTGGTTTTGGGCAGGTTTTTCCGTGTTGTAATTGTGTTGTCATGTGTGGCTGTTCTGAGGATAGCCGGATGTGGTATTGTGCTACACTCGTTGTTCGCAGCGAGTGGTAGATGTCATGTACTATTTTTCTCTCCTTTTATAAAGCTATTGGTGGTGTGCTGGGTACGCAGCGCTTTGTTGCTACCACTAGAGGGGTTCGTCGGGTCTCACGGCTTGTGTTACGTTGAAGGAGTGGTCGGTGTCTGTTGCGACACTGCGGGAGCGGGTTAAGGGCGTTTGCGACGGGTGGTCGCCGACGAGCCGTCCTTTATGCCAATGGGTCATCACTGCTTCGCATCGTTGATGTCTTTGGCGGTCTGCATATGTCCTTTCCGCCGGTGGGCTCTGCTGCTTCATATGGTCTTTCTCCTTTCTGTTAATTCGGTTGAAAATATGAGCAAATTACTACAAGGTTTAAACTGAATAAACAGAAGATAAATCATGACAGCACTAGCAGAGATTAAACTAATCATGTGAACTAGCATAGCAGATGAACAGATCACATCTAGGGCACATACTAGAAACATGAATTCTACCACGGTCTCGAATAGGAAAGATAGAATCACATACGGTGCAGCGGGAGCAGCACCGCCGGCGTTGACGTTGTCGCCCATGTCGTCGAGGATGAGGTTGCCGAGGTCGGGGAAGAAGTCGTCGTTCGCGAAGTCGTCACTGCCAGCAGTCGCGCGGGTGCGCTCCCCAAAAACATGATCGCCCCTCTCCCGTACAGGATCACGAGAGGCGGGGTTCTGGAGGACAACATTAAAATAGATATCAACCTGCCATGCAGATCAGGAGAGTATTGCATCTTCACGGAGTGGGATAATTAAAATAAGGATACTCTCCTCTCAGCTGACCAACAGCTTGTGTCCCACTTTTACTTCACGGGATCTCCGATCACATATAGTGGGTTAGCACTATGGACAACTCATGCGGTGGGTCTCAAACACATCTCCATCGATACATTATCTATCACATTACGTGATAGACCCTTTATGAAGGGATCTGCCAAGTTTTTCGATGTTTTAATATAATCGAACGTAATAACTCTAGGGTTCCTCAATTTTCTGACAGATTTTAATCTCCTCTTCACATGCCTTGAGGACTTCATATTGTCCTTAAAACTGTTTATCTTGACAATCACAGTTTGATTATCACCGTTCATTAGGATAGGGGGTATTGGTTTTTCAACCATAGGTAAGTCCATCAATAGCTCACGAAGCCACTCTGCTTCAACATTGGCAGTGTCTAATGCTGTGAGTTCTGCTTCCATAGTTGACCTTGTTAAGATGGTCTGCTTGCAAGACTTCCAGGAAACAGCGCCACCACCAAGTGTAAAAACATAACCACTTGTGGCCTTAATCTCATCAGCATCAGATATCTAGTTCGAGTCACTATAACCCTCCAGTACCCTTGGATACCCGGTGTAGTGAATCTCATAGCTCGCAGTGCCCTTCAAGTAGCGCGTAACTCTCTCAAGTGCACACCAATGATCATCTCCCGGTTTAGACACAAACCGACTCAGCTTGCTCATAGCAAAAGATATGTCAGGCCTCGTGGCACTCGCCAAATACATAAGCGAGCCAATAATCTGAGAATACCTCAGTTGATCTCTAGCAATCCGTCGATTCTTTCGAAGCAACACACTAGCATCATATGGAGTTGGAGAAGGCGTGCAGTCACTATGCCCAAAACGACTCAAGACCTTTTCCACATAGTGAGACTGAAGCAGTGTGATCCCATCATTCTCATCTCTCAACAGCTTGATGTTCAAGATAACATCAGCTACTCCTAGATCCTTCATCTCAAAACAGCGAGATAAGAAATCCTTAACCTCCTTGATTAAATCAAGTTTGGTTCCAAAGATCAATATGTCGTCGACATACAGACAAAGAATAACTCCTTCGCCCCCACCATGGCGATAGTACACACACTTGTCACCATCATTTACTACAAAGCCGGCAGCAGTTAATGTTCTTTCGAACTTCTCATGCCACTCCTT
The DNA here is from genome assembly GCF_018294505.1 of Triticum aestivum. Lineage (NCBI taxonomy): Eukaryota > Viridiplantae > Streptophyta > Magnoliopsida > Poales > Poaceae > Triticum > Triticum aestivum. The sequence continues at coordinate 5,733 of NW_025233088.1, read as the reverse complement.
AGGAGCTTGTTTAAGGCCATATAAAGACTTTAATAACTTGCACACCTTTCCTTCCTGACCAGGTACTACAAAACCATCTGGCTGATCCATATAAATTTCCTCCTTCAACTCTCCATTGAGGAAAGTCGTCTTAACGTTCATTTGATGAACGAGAAGACCATGTGAGGCAGCCAGTGATAGTAGCACCCAAATTGTGGTCAGTCTAGCCACGGGTGAGTAAGTATCAAAGAAGTCTTCACCTTCTTTCTGGGTATAACCCATAGCCACAAGCCGTGCCTTGTACTTTTCAATCGTACCATCAGGTCTAAGCTTCTTCTTGAACACCCACTTACATCCTACAGGTTTGCACCCATAAGGACGGTCAGTGATTGTTGGGATCTACGGTAGGGTGCGTCGACTGCAAATTAAAATTTCCTACGCGCAGAACAACCAAGAACATGCTACGTGAGATGGATCACAGTTCGTTACCACTAGACGCGCAGTGCCGTGCAGCGGAAGTAGAGTTGAGGCAGCGCGTTCCCGGAGTCGCCTCACGTTCCCGGAGTCGTCTCCTCTTTGCCGGTCTCCCACGCAGTCGATCAGATCACGCGAACAGGTTCGTCGGAGCGGCGCAAGTGCACCGCCTCTAACGGTATCCGCGCGTGCAGGAGGAACGTTGTGCGACGGACTGCTAGGCCCGATCACACAACCGGTGGCACGTGGAGGTGGCTAGTTGCAACACATGCAAAGCCCTAACGACGGCGCCAAAGCGATCAACCAAATAAGTGCGCCGCACCTCCACCTTATATAGGCGTCCGTCGCGGGCTCAACACTTGGGCCTCGCACGGACCCTAAAGCCCACAAGTCTACTCGGCCACAATCCAGATACAGCTCGGATCACATCCGACCAGTGTCTTCAGATCCGACCTCGTAGGTTCCTTCCCTTAAGCGTGCGACCCCTTAGGTTCAAGTCAGTTTGGTCACAGTTCGGATCACCTCCGACCTGCACGGTTGGTAGCGGCCTCTAGCAAGGCGTGCCAACCACCAAGCAGACTATGAAGCTGGTTAGGCGAACCTGTACAACGTGTCACACTTCTGTTCCCTTTGCCTCACGATATATGTTGTCGGGCTCAAGGCGAGACTGTCATCCTTGTGCTAGCCCGACCTCTTTCTCGTTCCAGTGATACCGACCACTATTCGGATTATCTCATAATCCTAGCCGCATGGCCATGCTTATCCTGGTCGGATCACACGAGGGGCCCATAGTATATCTCTCCTGATCGGAGGGGCAAATCTCATCTTGCTTGACCACGTCTCGCAGCATGGGACTGGACATACCCGAAACCTACCTTTGTAACTACCCAGTCACGGAGTAGCGTTTGGTCGGCCCAAAGCAAGTCTGTCACCATCCCGAGTACATGCGTCAGCTCAGGTCTTAGTACATAGAACGTATGTTGTACTAGAGACTCACATATGACATATCGCTGCGTCTCATAGTTGGGTCTGTCCGACTCGGACCTTATCTCGACTCGGATCCGACTACGTCGAATCTGACCAGACCTTTCCAAGTCCATACTATCCGGTTAGCATCCAATGCTCCATGGCTAGTGAGACCAAGCCATCGATCGTGTCATATGCTAGTCTAGTCGGCTGCGCGTCCACACAGCCCTTTCGGCTAGGGACCTTTTAGGACAGTCATCATGCAATGCATAGTCCCACAAACAAGTCACGTACTTGCTGATACACATCATTGATAATGTCCAAGGATTATCTTTATTCATAAACACATAGGAAATATCATCATACATGATTGCCTCTAGGGCATATCTCCAACAGTGATCTCCCAGGTTCTGTTAGCTAAGATGTAATCCATCTCGCTACGAACAGCTTCCTTTCAGTAGCCAGCATCAGGAGATGCATAGGCTTCTGAAATAGTCCTGGGTGTGTCATCCATAAGGTACACAATGGAATCATCACCAAAGGACTTTGCAGTCCTCTGTCTCTTACTCCTTACAGGAGTTTCATTGTCACCCTCAACAGGATTCTCAACGTGTTCCTTCACAATGGTGGCTTCAGGAATTATAGTAGGTATCTCCTGATTTGATGAACTTGACATATCCTTCATAGGAAATATGTCCTCACAAATAACTTACTAAGTGCAATTTGAGAGTTCCAGGTATTAATTAAGCTCCACCCGGCTCAATGTTGATGGTCGTCTGGTTGATAACTTCATGCTGTACTTATATGTAGTGGTGATCTTGGCCTTACATTACATGAGTCTATGGTTTTGATGGTTCGGACACAGCCCCTTCGTTTTGTACTTCCGTTACCTGAGCGTTCAGCACATGTTTGCTTTGTTATCTTCTTCATCTATCCAGCCAACACTTAGACTCTAGACACTTGCCAAGTCAAAGTTAACATCGCCGTTTCGGAAAAAAAAAAGTTAACATCAGATGTTCTCCAACCTCCTGGCCAGCCCAAGTGCGAACAGAAGGGCTTTAGCATAGACCGGTAATCAATTTGCCAAAGCTGCAAAAGGTTTATGATGCCAGTAGGGTAACTTGCAGTTGTTTCTTCTTGTGAAGACCACATGAAGTGAATCAATTGTCAAGGTCCTACGTATGTAGCACAATTGTTCGTCATATCAAGCCCGAAAAGGATGTGCTTTTTTTGACAATTTTCACCTTACTAATTATCAGCACGGGAGATTAGATGATTTGCCCCACTTTACAAGGGGTTAGATGATTTACCCCAGGATTGTCTCAATGACCAGTGGCCCCGGCCCCACCCGGCAGCCTCTCAGGAGGGGCAAATTATCTAAGTGGGAAGTAAAGTGGGGCAAAAGATTCAATTTTCCTTATCAGCATAGATATTTTTTAGATGAACTTTTTGTATAGATAGATACTTCTTTTTCATGAAGGCGTATGGAAGTATCAAAGGTTAGATTTAATTAGTACTCCTGACCCTTACTAAGGAGTACAAAGTACATACCTACTATCTTGATCACCTCATATTGTAGAATTCATATTTGTGCGAATGGGGATAAATATAGTTCATTAAAATGCTCATTTTGGGATGTTTCTGTGTTGGTATAAAGCTTACTGTATCTTTAAGTCTGTAAATACACTATGTCCCTAATTTTAAAGCTCTTACAGTCCATTGAGGTCTTCAATTTCTGATTTGTGTTCCAATTTTTACTGGGTTGTTGTCAGGGTCCTCGGAGGGAATCAACTTATTGGGTGGGTACGTGTCGTTTGGTTCGCTGGAGGGGAGAGTAGTCCGAGGCGGTCTCCCACTGGTCCAACCTGCTAGGCCGCATGTTGGGTGCGTGGGATTTTGATGCGCGTGTGTCGCCTGCACGGCTGGAGTGCCGCTTTGGGGGCGGTTGGAGTGGTCGAATTACCACCAAAAGAGAAGAAGCGTCCGCGTCGCTCCCAGGGGGGCGACACGGACGAACCATAGCCCGCCGCCGCCCACCACACCTCCTCTCCCCGCCTCCTCGCCGCCGCCAGGTGACGCCGCCGGGCAAAGCCCCGGTGGTGGTCGGCGGCGGCGGGGTCTTCTCCCTCGCGCGGCCTTGTCTGCGGTGGCGGATTCCTCCCCCGTCCGGCCTGGTTGGTAGGGATCCAGCCGGTGCGGCGCGCGGCTCTGGATGGCGCGTTGCTCAGGCGGTTCGTGTGCGCCGGGGAGTTGGCCTCGGGCTCCTTC
>NW_025233088.1:0-1553 GCF_018294505.1 Triticum aestivum | reverse complement strand
AGGTGGCTGCAGGTGGAGCGCTAGCAACGGCGGTGGCGGCGGCGTTGGATCAGCCATGGGGGCGGCGGCGCCGAGATGGCCCTGTCAGGAAGGTGTCCTAGCGTGCAGCGGGCTTCCGGCCGCCTCCGTGTGAGGGGATCGCGGCGATGCCCCGGTGGAGATGGCGCCAGACTAAGGTTGGAGGGGCGGGCCATATCCAATCTGGCGGCAGTCTCTCGATGTCGATGAAGGCCGATGGAGCGGATCTGGCTTTTGCTCCGCTTGGAGGATGTGGTTGCTTCTCGACGGTGATGTTGGTGGAGGTCTAGTTCGGGCTCTCTCAGCGATGCGGGTGGTGTTGGACCACGGCTATGCGGCTTCGGCGGATTTGCTGCGGTGACGGCGGTGCGAGGCTTCAGGAACGGTGCTGCCCGGTACCTCATCGGAGTGGAGATGCGCAACATTATGGATGAAAATCCTGTCCGGTTTTGGCCGGCCGGCGTCGATGGCACCCGCGGGTGTCGTTCCCCTCTCTGGAGGCGACGTCAAGTGTGTCGCCATCTCCCTCGTGCTTGGTGTTGGTAGTTGTCTCCGGGCGAAAGCCTTGGTCCTCTGGAGCGGCATGATGGCGGCGCCTGTGACGTCGTTTCTCTGTTGGGAGCATCGTGCGAGGAGACTGAGTTTCCTGTTGGCATTCCTCCGGTGTTTGTCGTGGCCCTAACCGCTCTCCTCCGGTGCTATGTATGGTCGTCGCGGATAAATCCAAAGGAAGTTGGAGTTGCTGTTTTTCGGACGTGTTCGGAGTCGATCAAGATGCGGCGAGGTTTTCTGGTTTTGGGCAGGTTTTTCCGTGTTGTAATTGTGTTGTCATGTGTGGCTGTTCTGAGGATAGCCGGATGTGGTATTGTGCTACACTCGTTGTTCGCAGCGAGTGGTAGATGTCATGTACTATTTTTCTCTCCTTTTATAAAGCTATTGGTGGTGTGCTGGGTACGCAGCGCTTTGTTGCTACCACTAGAGGGGTTCGTCGGGTCTCACGGCTTGTGTTACGTTGAAGGAGTGGTCGGTGTCTGTTGCGACACTGCGGGAGCGGGTTAAGGGCGTTTGCGACGGGTGGTCGCCGACGAGCCGTCCTTTATGCCAATGGGTCATCACTGCTTCGCATCGTTGATGTCTTTGGCGGTCTGCATATGTCCTTTCCGCCGGTGGGCTCTGCTGCTTCATATGGTCTTTCTCCTTTCTGTTAATTCGGTTGAAAATATGAGCAAATTACTACAAGGTTTAAACTGAATAAACAGAAGATAAATCATGACAGCACTAGCAGAGATTAAACTAATCATGTGAACTAGCATAGCAGATGAACAGATCACATCTAGGGCACATACTAGAAACATGAATTCTACCACGGTCTCGAATAGGAAAGATAGAATCACATACGGTGCAGCGGGAGCAGCACCGCCGGCGTTGACGTTGTCGCCCATGTCGTCGAGGATGAGGTTGCCGAGGTCGGGGAAGAAGTCGTCGTTCGCGAAGTCGTCACTGCCAGCAGTCGCGCGGGTGCGCTCCCCAAAAAC
>NW_025233087.1:0-8582 GCF_018294505.1 Triticum aestivum | reverse complement strand
CCAATGGCAAGACAACTTTGGTACTCAACCCCTTTCTGGATATCATGTATCGCATCTTCCGCAACTCCTTGTTCCCACGCATCGGTGACAAAGACAAGGTTCATGCCTATATGGTGGATATGATGCTCATTTGCCAGGAGGCTCGTTCGACTCAGTCTCAGCCACTTGATGTCTCACACATCATGTGGTGTGAGCTTCGGTTTGCAGTGTTCAACCGCAAGGTGCCTATCTATGGGCCCTATCTGTTTCGGCTGATCTCGAAGACTTGGGAGAAGACGTACCCTGATGAGGAGTTCCTTGCTCCAGACTGGATTCGCCATGAGCCCATTTGTCTGCGTATCAAATCCAACTGGGCCAACACCGCTACTCGTGCCGAGGCGACTTCTGCTAGGGTTGCTGTTGATGAGGAGGATGCTGGCGCCGAGGATGTTGCTGAGGGCCGTACTGCTAGGCCCTCCCAGAGTGTCTCTAGGCCATCATGGACCAAGAAGTTGAAGGATAAGATGAAGTCTCTTTTCTGCATGCAAGCCAAGGGGCAGTACAGGACTCACGTGGAGTCCAAGGAGAGTCGTCGCCGGCACAACAAGATCTTGCAGCTCTATGGTGAGGAAGTGTCTGGCGGGTCTGAGGAGCGCATCACTCCTGAGGCCGAGTGGATGGAGAAGCAAGGCTACAGGTGGACTGATTCTGAGGAGGATGTCGAGGAGACCATTCCAGTTGCAGAGGAGTCCGACGAAGAGGATTGGGACGAGTTCTCTGCTTAAGCCACCTCTTGTGTGTGTAGGTGTCCTCTCTGCCTTTTTGGCGTCTCGATGCCAAAGGGGGAGAGAGTGTAGGGATTTGCGAGTTTGCGAGTCGTGTGTGTCGTGTGTTTGCTGCTTTCTCAATTGAACTATTTGCTGCTTTCTCATTTGAACCTTGATTACTTTACTTCGTATGGTGTAAGACATATGCACTCTATCTATCCTAGCAAGCTTGTGTCATGTTGTGCTATCTTTATGCTGTGCTATGCTTATTATCATGCTATGCTATGCTTATTATCATGCCTTGGTCTCTAAAATATAGGGGGAGTGTTGATCCTAGTATGTGTGCTATGCAGTCCAAAGCATTCATCTAAAGTGCACACATCTAGGGGGAGCCCGTCTATATTTTAGAGAGGTGGGGTTTGCCCCTGCTCTAAATTATCTTATCTATGTGCAAATCCCGTGTTGTCATCAATCCACCAAAAAGGGGGAGATTGTAAGGGCATATTTATCCCTTAGGTGTTTTGGTGATTGATGACAATGCTTTTGCGGACTAATCGTGTGCCTTGAGTTTCTCAGATACTTCATCACTAGGCACGAGACGATTCGGTGCCCCTCGGAGACTATTGAAGTCGGCGTTGTTCTACGTTTCTCTTTGGTGGAGTTGAGTCGTAGGAGAGCTGTACTATTAAGAGGGGGTCCGCGTCGGAAAGGTTTGGGTGGAATCAACACGTACACTTGTCCCTCCTTTCCCTGCACTTTGGAGCTGCCGTTCGTTATCTTGGTTGTGCGGAAATCTGACAACTACTGCTGTACTTGCGGTAGTACCGCAAGTACAAGCGGTAGTACCGTTGTGTGTCACAGTAGTACCGCCCCTCTGGAGCGGTAGTACCGCGGCACCCAGGCCTTGTGCCGCTCCGGTGCGGTAGTAAGGGCGGATGTAATTTTTTACATCCGCGCCCCCACGGTAGTACCGCTCGTCCAGCGCGGTAGTACCGCGGGGGCCCACGGTAGTATCGCTCCCTAGGAGTCGTAGTACCGTGGCCCTCCTACCTAGTACCGCAGAGTCGCGGTAGTAGGCGCGGATGTAATTCTTTACATCCGCGCCCGCGCCGGTAGTACCGCGCCTCGCGAGCGGTAGTACCACGTCGGGTTTTTGTACCACCCCAGTTTCAGCGGAAGTAGGCACGGATGTAATTTATTTCATCCGCGCCCTTCCCGGGCAGTGACTCCCCTGCCTTGCGGTAGTACCGCAAGGGGGAGCGTTAGTACCGCGCAAGCGGTAGTACTGCCCCCTGATCAGGCTAGTTCCGGCATGTGCTGCTGTCGCGGTAGTACCGTAGTCCTCCACGGTAGTACCGCGCAGCCTCGCGGTAGTACCGCGCCCATGGAGCGGTAGTACCGTGCGTCGCGGGCTGAACATGTGGATAACGGTTGGATTTTTCCCACGACTATATAAGGGGTGTCTTCTACCTCTAGTTGACTACCTCTTCCACCTCTAAGCTCCATTGTTGCTCCAAGCTCCATTTTCGCCCGATCTCTCTCCCTAGCCAATCAAACTTGTTGATTTGCTTGGGATTGGGTGACAAGGGCCCGATCTACACTTCCACCACAGGATATTTGATTCCCCCCACTTATCCCTTGCGGATCTTGTTACTCTTGGGTGTTGAGCACCCTAGACGGTTGAGGTCACCTCGAAGCCATACTCCATTGTGGTGAAGCTTCGTGGTGTTGTTGTTGTTGGGAGCCTCCGATTGTTGTGGAGATTGCCCCAACCTTGTTTGTAAAGGTTCGGTCGCCGCCTTCAAGGGCACCAATAGTGAAATCACGGCATCTCGCATCGTGTGAGGGCGTGAGGAGAATACGGTGGCGCTAGTGGCTTCTTAGGGAGCATTGTGCCTCCACACCGCTCTAACGGAGACGTACTTCCCCTTAAAAGGAAGGAACTCCGGTAACACATCCTCGTCTCCACCGGCTCCACTCTTGGTTATTTCGTGCCTTTACTTTTGCAAGCCTACTTGTTTTACATCCTTTGCTTGCTTGTGTGCTAGTTGTTATTGCATCATATAGGTTGCTCACCTAGTTGCACATCTAGACAACCTATTTTGTTGCAAAGTTTAATTTGGTAAAGAAAAGCTTAAAAATTGTTAGCATGCCCGGGGCAACCGTCATGGGGCGGCTTTGGGTGCGCCTGTGAGATCCCTTTTTTGTGTTGTCCCCGCGCGTCATGCTGGTTGTAGTGAGTCTATGTGTCATGGTTGTTGCAGTGACATTGCTTTGCACACATAGTATCGACGGAGGTATGTGATGGTGTGTCTCCGATGGATCTTCCTTGATCCGATCGGATTTGGTCTCCGATGTATCATGGGTTCGGTTGACGTTGTAATCTTTGGAGTATCTACCTGTTCCTTTTGGTGTCTCCTTATCCGAGGGTGGCGATTTGCTATGGAGATTGCGGACGCCTGCATATTCTAGTCTACATCACCGACTCATCGACCGCTACTTCTACAAGCGACTCGGTTAAAACAAGTTTGCTACACAAAGACAAAGCTTCAGTGGAGGCAACGAGCTTTGTTCACGGCGCACTATAGGAAGATGCAAGAGGAATAAGTTCGGCACCACTAAGAATTTGGATATGTGATTTTCTTTCTCTATGACGATGGTGGATTTTGCAGGGCTTGTGATACATAATATATGGCCTTATGACTTTCCGAAACTAAATAGAAAAATAAAATCATATTTTTTTAAAGATATTTGTTACATTTTTTTTAGAAATACACAAATATAGAAAGGTGAAGTTATTAGAACGCACCTGTGGCTTTTTCTTAGAATATTGTACCAGTGGATTTTTTTTTTGATTTTGACAACCAGCAAACGTATACTCTCGAAAAAAAAACAGCAAACGCCCGCTAGGAGAGCATTACTAGTTGAATGTTTTTCAAGAAAATTTATGTTATCACGAGGATGGCGATTTCCTACCGTCTAATTTGCCATGCCATCCCAGCGAACATCAAAATTTTAATATTTCCCTCCATTTTTAGGTAACGTACTAGTGACTTGGTTTTTCTTTTAATGGAAAACGTAGCAGTGGTTTTCTGTTTTTGTTTTGAGAAAACGGAAAAGGTACCAGTGGATGTTTTTTTGTAAAAGAGTACCAGTGGATGGCTAGCCAATACGATGAGCTCTGCGCCGTTCCACAGCCCAGACCGCGGACCGGCCCAACAATCAATTCTCATTGCCCATTTCTACAGAGGAGACCGACCCAACTCAGGCGCCTTATCCCCAACGGCCAGCGGGTGCCCGTATCTACCCTAGTCGGCGGCCGGCCGCCGGCAAGTGCTTACTCCGGCGACGCAGTCAAGCCGTGGCTGCCCACCGGAGGCCGTTCCGCCCGCGCAGCTCAGATTCTCCGAGTTCTCGTCTTGCCGAGTACCCCGCTTCCCTCGCGTCTTACCGAGGAAGTAGCTGAGTAATCCCCATTGCCATGGTGAGTAATCCCCATTGCTCTCCTTTTGATTTCAGAACAGAAATGCTGCGTTTCTAGTAGTAGCTGAGGCAGTGGCATGATTAGCTGAGGCCATCTGCGCATCACTGTACTAGAAAGATCTTACAGGGTCATCTTGTGATTCTCACAGGGAAATGGCCACAGTTTCTGACTGAAAGGGGATAAAATCACAGCAATGACAGGATACTAGTACTCTAATTTAACAAGTTCTCATTATTCAGTGTTGACAAATCCAGCGCCATATGTTTCTAATTAATAGCATTACAACATGATAAGGTACAGATCAGGTGATCCATGTAGCAATACAATAATAAAGGTACAGATCAGGTGACCCATGTAGTTCAGTTCAGTATGTGGTCGAATTAACATTCGAAATAGAAGTACAAGGCATTACAGTTTGCAACACAGATGTGGAATAAGTTCCCTCAGATGTGTAATGATACATAAAAATACACAATGAGTGTTCATGTGTTCATCGTGTTTTGTGGCACAGTATGATTTTCAGACGACACAAAGGGCTTGGGGGGAATCTGCAGGTTCTGCAACCTCCCTGTTAACATGTTTACCACCTTTGTCATTGATGGCCGATTCTTCGGGTTCCATTGGATGCACCACAGTGCCACAATAGTCAGCTGTCTCATCTTCTCCTTGTCTTCTGCTGTCATTTCCAAAGTAAGCTCCCATTCATGCCCACTGATTACTCTCTCGTAGATCCACTCCGGGAGATATATCTCGTCCTGGTTCTCAACACCAGGATCTGAATTCCTCCTTCCACTCACCATTTCCAATACCAGCATGCCGAAACTGTATACATCCGACTTGTAAGACACCCCTCCAAAGTTCCGAGAGTATACCTCTGGTGCGATGTATCCCATGGTGCCTCTTGCTGCAGTCAAGGTGACGATGCTCTGGTCCCTTGCACACAGCTTGGCAAGGCCAAAGTCTGAGATCTTTGGGTTGAAGTTGTAGTCCAGCAAGATGTTATGTGGTTTGATGTCAAAGTGGAGAATGCGCTGGTTGCACCCTTGATGCAGGTATTCTATTCCTCGGGCAATGCCTAGAGCAATATCTAGCATTTTGTTGGGTGCAAGGAGCTGTCGAGAAATATCGGAAATGTGTGAGAATATGTATTTCTCCAGTGACTCGTTAGGCATGAATTCGTAAATAAGAGCCCGCCTCATTCCTTCAGAGCAAAAGCCCAAGAGGCGTACGATATTTGCATGGTGGATTAGTCCAATGGTTGCAACTTCATTGATGAATTCCTCCCCCTCTCCTGTAGAACTCTCTAGCATCTTGACTGCCACAGGTACTCCATTTGGTAGCTTGCCTTTGTACACACTTCCGAATCCGCCCTGACCGAGTTTATCCTTGAACCTTCTTGCTATCTTCTTAACATCAGGGAAATTGTATCTTGTAGGTTTCGATGTGCCATATGCCTTGAGAAACATTTCAACCTTCATATTTATCTCTTCATTGTACCTTGACTTCAAGGAGAGATATATCACAGTGGCCACAATCAATGAAAGAACTACAAATGCAGCTACAGATGAGGCTGCTGATTAAAAAAAAAGGAAATTAGCGAGTTGCATTCAGATAAGAATCCATTTGTTTCTGACTCTTATTGCAATAAGACACAAAAGAGTTGTGGTGGCAAGCAATATGAATTTCATTTAGTGTGGAAAAAGGAATAAAAGTTGCATTACCTGCAACTAGGATGACATGCGTACCTGCATGTAGTTAGAAGATCGTTAGTTTTGCTATGATTTAATGTAGACCAAAAAAGAAGAACTACATCATTTACTTCTACAAAATACGTTTGGACCTTGTGCTCAAACGAAGCTTTATCTTCAGATCTAAGGGTATGTTTGGATTGCCACCAAAATCTACCGTACCAATTTTTTGGTCATGGCCAAAACATTGGTCTTTGTATGGATGATTGCCAACCTTTTGGCATGCTGTTGTTCATTTTTCTAGCCAATGTTTGCCAACTCATGGGCAAGGAAAAGCTCCATCAAATTCTTGGCTAGGCAAATTTTTGGTAGGGCAAACTTGGGCACAAACCAAACACACTCTAAAAGACTGAAGCAATCTAGGAATGGTTAATTAAGGTTTATCTCTTATAGCCAAATTTTTGGTAGGGCAAACTTGCGCACAAACCAAACACACCCTAAAAAACTAAAGCAATCTGGGAATGGTCAATTAAGGTTTATCTCTTACCTTTGTTTGGTGAAAATTTTACAAATTAGTCAACCGTCATAAGTTTGGCTATATAACTTGGCACTTCCATCTCTTGACGAACTTTTCTGTGGGAACTTAGAGACTGTATGTCCTTGAACAAGTTAACGATTTCTCTGGTTTGCACTACAGTTTTGTTTGTTAAATAATTTGACTATAGGTGAAAAGTTTGTCGGAAGATTAAAAACAGTCAACATCAGAATATAAGAGATCGACAAACTAGTAGATGGAGAAACAGAAAATCTAGAATGGTGTTCCAAAATAAATTGACACGCCATAATGATATATGGGATTCCAACTAGGGAAAGAAACAATACCTTGCTGCTGGCAGAATGCTTGATGCGTTCGTGAGTTGAATCCACAGTGTTGATCTTCATATTCACACTGTTGGCAGGCATTCGTAATGTTATTGCCGTACCATTTGAATGTTGTTTCACCAATGTTGATGACTCTATTGGCTTTTTCATTGAAGGTGAACTCATCGTAATTTATGCCATGTTTATCATAGGTGAAGGGTATCGGTATATCTTTAGAAACGGCCACACAGTCCCATGGAACATCAGACATGTATGCAGAAGCTGATGCCAAATACCAGAATTGACTAGCGTTGTTGCCCAGACAAAAGGCTGGGCCAACTATACTATCTTGATCTATTGGTATGAAATCTCTTGAACAACGTACTAGGGTTGTAGGAAATGATGATTGAGGTTGTTCGTAGACATCAGTTGCTAAGTTTCTTGAGATGAGCTTCTGAAGTGGGCATTGCATTGATGGTTCCACTAGCGGGACGACGTTGATGACACGGTGCCTGTAATAGATCTCAGTCACTCTGCAAGGGCCAAGAACATGGTGATCCAGGATTGTGTCATGCCCCGAGCATGATAACTGCATGCCTGGTGCACCACATGATGGTGGGTTGATCGAAAGCCGGAACGGGAACCGGATCTCAGGTCCATGTTTGCTGCAGTGGTGAGATGAACAAGTTCTTGAGAAATCTTGTTCTTCCGATGCTGCATCCACATAGGATTCATAGATTAGAAGACAGACCAGCAGCAGTGTGATAAGGAATTTAGTGAAGTCCATGGTATGTATTGGAGATGAAGATGGAAGAAGAGAAGGCAGGGAGTATAGAAAGTGGTCACTTCTATGCTTTAAACTCGAATATGTACTGATGCTGTGCTTGTCATGATAGCTGTGTGCCTGAGTAGGACTTCCAGCTACCGCTGAAACTTCTTCCGTGTTCTGTGGCTAGGAAAGTTCTGTGGTTTCTGGAAATGAATGAACGCTATCATTGTTTAGACTATGCTTTCCATTTACCAAACAGGTGCCCTCATTTTTCTCCAGCCTTAGATTCCTACTATTCTTGGATTGAATTATACATGTGTAACTACAGAAATATGCATTATTCTACATTAATAAGCTCTTGAAATCTTCCATAATAAAAGCACCATGTGGAAAGTTTGAATTATGACAAGTCTTGTTGACGTCTTGTGATAGCTTAGCGACTGATGAATGGTTCTGATTGTAGTCCAGTCGCCGTTGAAAATAATCAATCAGAGACGTATGGAAATGCCTAAAGTTATCCTTAAAAATACATCCAGTTATTAGTTTATTTTTTCTCTATGCACTACCAGGAAAAGGGCTGTAGATAGGATTGACATTAATGGCGCACCAGGGAAGTAGTGCGCCACTACTATATACTAATGGCGCACCAGTTGGTGATGCGCCATTAGTGTGGAAGACACTAATGGCGCACCACAAAAAAGGTGCGCCACTAGTGATAATTTTTTTTTTATTTTTGCATACATACTAATGGCGCATCCGACCGAAGTGCACCATTACTAGTTCTAACTAGTAATGGCGCACAACCACGCGGTGCGCCATTAGTAAGCTTCCCCCCCCCCCCACTCCACCTGTTCCCCTCCCTCCCTTCCTCCCCACTCGACCTAATTTGCCCCCTCCGCCCCAACCGTACGCCGCCGCCGCCGCCTCCTCCGTCCCCTGCCGCCGCCGCCCCGACCCCCGCCGGAATCCACCCCCGCCGCCGACCCCGACCTCTCCGGCGACCGGCCGCACCCGCCCAGGTACCTCTCCTCCTT
>NW_025233086.1:0-8582 GCF_018294505.1 Triticum aestivum | reverse complement strand
AAACTGTAAAATCTCACCGAGCAACCTGGAAATCTGATACCACTTGATAGAGGCAAAGGTGTCCCGTCTTTCGATAAGATGATGGATATCGCTTTGGTGGAAGTCGACTTTGACGATCCGACTACGAACGTGCGAGGACGTCGCGCCTTAGCAATCGCTAAACCAACTCCGAGAGGTTATTGACCACGCCGAAGCACGATCAACCTGACCACGAGGGCCTGCTTCCTGCGAGCAAACGAAGAACAAGCAAGAAACTGAGATTGCAATCTGGATATTGCGAATATAAGATGAAAGCTTTATTGATCAAGGTGGGGTTCTGTGACGCCTTTGTCTGGTCGTTGAACACAAACGAAGTACGCGAAGTTGCAGCTATGGCGAACTTTAATCTAAACAAAACCCAAAGTCTAAACGATGCCCTAAGGGTTGTATATATCGAGGAAGAGGGGGGAATTTTGGGGCCCTTGGTGGAGGGGTCCGAAATCAACCCTATCTCTCGTTTCCCCACATATACGGACTCTAAAAATAGCCTATACTTATGTATTTCGAAATTACATGGGCCTAGCCCAATAATAAGGTGACGTAGCACCTAGAATAGCCTCGGGCCGAAAGTTATGAAGTGGCATCTTGTATATTTTGTCCAAGGCTTCATGCACCCATTATGGTGGCTTCAAAGTCCTGAAATCATCACTTGTAACTCCGTTCTTATTCCCCTTGCGCATGCCATCATCTCCATGCTTGTTCTTGCTCCAATGTTCATCCTTCTCCAAGCTAGGCCCTTCATTTGTAAGCAAAACAAATGTATCCAATTTAGGCAGCATCATATTCTCATGAACATTAGAATCATTACCAAGAAACGAAAGTACCTGGTAATTTAGTTGGCGTGCACGAGCTCTAGTAATTGGTCCAGTATGTATAGCAGCAGGGGCTGTGGGGGTGACAATGGTATTGATGTCCTCATCACAAGGCGAGCCATCGCAAACCGCAATCGCGAACGGCGCAATCAAGAGGAAGACCTTCTGGAAGAAATCCAAGAGAGGAACTACCAACCGCGAGTGCAATGTCAAGTTCCTCAAGCTCATCCACAAGCTCGTCAAGCTCCACCTCAACCTCAAGTTCATCAAGAGCAAGTCGACCATGGACTTCCTCCTCGCCAAGAGCAACATGAGGATGATTACCCTCCACGTCACGGGCGTCATCATGACCATCGCCAACAACACAATGAAGAGCAACGCTATGGCAAGCTTAAATTCACCACGCGCAAGTTCAATGGAAACAATGATCCGGAAGAGTACCTCTCATGGGCATTGAAGGTCGACAAAATCTTTGGTTTGCACAACTATGAGGAAGAGAAGAAGATCGCTATGGCATCACTTGAGTTCCAAGACTATGTGCTCATATGGTGGGAACAAGTCCACGAGCGCCGACAAGCAAGAGGTGAACCTCCAATCACCACTTGGGCTCAAATGAAGGATGTCATGCGAGCATGTTTTGTGCCAACCTACTACAACCGCAATCTCTTCAAGAAGCTACAACTCCTCAAGCAAGGAACAAAGAGTGTTGAAGAATACTACAAGGAAATGGAGATAGCCATGATTCGAGCCAACGTCAAGGAAGATGATGAGCAAACAATGGCATGTTTCTTGAATGGACTCAATCATCCCATCAAGAAGATCACCGACTTCCAACCCTACTCCAACCTCATCGAGCTAGTGCATCAAGCGACCAAGGCGGAACGTCAAGTGCAAGATGACTTCAAGTACGCCAAGTACTCATCCAAGACATATGGCTTCTCCAACAATCAAGCTTCAACAACTCCTCCAACATCTACTTCAACCAAGCCTTCTCCAAGCAACAACGACAAGACAACATACAAGAAACCTTCGTCAAGTTCAAGTCATCTTCCTCCTACTACAAGCAACTACAAGACACGTGCTTCTTCCTCCACTCCGACCGATGAGACCGTCAAGACAAGTTCAATCAAGTGCTTCACATGTGGCGGCCGAGGCCACAAGTCCTTCCAATGCACCAACAAGCGCACCATGATCCTCAACGACGATGGCACCTACGACTCAATGAGTGAAGATGAAATGGAAGATCTTGAGCAAGTGGCCATGCACCGGCGCGTGAACGAGGATGAGGATGATCAAGTCTTTTGTGATGAAGATACAAGCCCCGCTCTCGTTGCCTCCAAGGTCTTGACACTTCAACATCAACAAGAAGAAGACCAACGATGCCATATCTTCCACACCAAGGCCGGCATCAATGGAAGGTCCGTCAAGGTCATCATCGATGGAGGTAGTTGCCACAACTTGGCAAGTGAAGAACTATGCTCCAAGCTTCAATTGGTCAAGAGGAAGCACCCGCACCCCTACAAGGTTCAATGGCTAAGTGACTCCGGCACTATACGAGTTGAGCATACGGTCCAAGTATCCTTCAAAATTGGTGCAATGAGGACACTTTGGAGTGTGATGTGGTCCCAATGACCGTTTGCCACCTCCTTCTTGGTCGACCATGGCAATTCGACCGTGGCGTTGTCCACAACGGGCATACCAATCACTATAGCTTCAAGATGAAAGGGAAGGAATATGTGCTATGACCCATGTCTCCTAGTCAAGTGATAGCCGACAAGCAAGCCACCCACCACAGAGAGAAGAGTGAGAAAGTGAGCCACCAAAACATGAGTGAGAGCAACAAGCCAAACTTGAGCGCCTCTTCGCCTAGAGAGAAAAACCTCATACTATTCGCCACAAAAAGTGAGATGAGAGAAGTGTGTGAGAACCCATCGAGTGTGATGCACTTTGTCCTTGTGTGCAAGGATGGAGAGCCAAAAACTAACACCACTCACGAGCTACCTTTGGTGTTTCAATCTCTTTTGCAGGAATTTCAAGATGTTTTCCCCAATGAGCTACCTCCGGGTCTACCCCCTCTATGATGCATTGAGCATCGAATCGACCTCATTCCCGGAGCGCCACTTCCCAACAAAGCTCCATACCGTGTCAATCCCGAAGAAACCAAGGAGATTCAACGGCAAGTACAACAACTAATCGAGAACGGTCATGTACGTGAAAGCTTAAGCCCGTGTGCCGTTCCCGTTATACTTGTGCCTAAGCCCGATGGAAGTTTCCGCTTGTGTTCAGATTGTAGACCTATAAATGCTATCACCATTCGCTATAGGCATCCCATTCCTCGCTTAGATGATATGCTTGATGAACTTAGTGGAGCCAACTTTTTCTCTAAAATTGACCTTAAAAGTGGCTATTATCAAATCCTCATACAAGAAGGTGATGAATGGAAAACTGCTTTCAAAACAAAATTTGGCTTATATGAGTGGTTAGTCATGCCTATGGGTTTATCGGAGGCTCCCGGTACTTTCGTGCGTCTCATGCATCATGTACTTCACGCTTATATTAGAGTCTTTGTTGTGGTATAGTTTGATGATATTCTTGTGTTTAGCAAAACCATGAAAGAGCATCTTGATCGTGTTAGGGTTGTCTTGCAAACACTTCGCAAGGAAAGTCTTTATGCCAACATGAAAAAGTGCACATTTGGTGTTGACAAAGTGGTTTTCTTGGGTTTCGTTGTCTCTTCCAAGGGTGTCCATGTTGATGAAACTAAAATTGAAGCAATTAAAACATGGCCCCAACCCACCAATTTGCAACAAGTGCGAAGTTTTCTTGGTCTTGCGGGTTTTTATCGTCACTTTGTGAAAGACTTTAGCACTATTCCCGCCCCTTTGCATGCTTTGAGTAAGAAGAATGCTCCTTTTGTTTGGGGATCTTTGCAATCAACCACTTTTGATGAGCTCAAATCTTTGCTTACTCATGCTCCGATTCTTGCTTTGCCCAACTTTGACAAAACTTTTGAGGTTCATTGTGATGCAAGCGATACCGGAATTGGCGGAGTTTTGATGCAAGAAAAACAAGCAATTGCATATTTTAGTGAAAAACTCTTCGGTGCTCAACTTAACTATCCCATCTATGACAAAGAATTGTATGCTTTAGTGCGTGTCCTACATGTTTGGGAACATTATCTTAGACCTCATGAGTTTGTCATACATACCGATCATGAAATGCTTAAGTACTGAAAAGGTCAAACAAAGTTGAACAAGCGTCATGCCAAATGGAGTGAATTTGTTGAATCTTTCCCATATGTGATCAAGTACATTAAGGGTAAGGAAAATGTAGTTGTCGATGCACTTTCTCGCATATGCACACTTGTCACTAAACTCGAGATGAATGTTATTGGCTTTGAGCACATAAAAGACTTGTATTCTAATGATCCATCTTTTGCACCTCATTATGCTAAATGTTTGACGCATACATCTTGGGAACAATATTACATCAAGGATGGTTATCTAGTGAGAGCTAACAAACTATGCATTCCCGAGTCTTCTCTTCGTTTGCTCCTTCGCCACGCTCTCATGGGACACTTTGGACGCGAGAAGACCTTCGCCACGCTCTCCAAGAACTACTTTTGGCCCAAGATGTTCCGCGACGTCTCACGCTTCACCACCCGATGCTCTACATGTCGCAAAGCTAAGTCTAAAGCTTAATCTCATGGTCTTTACATGCATCTTCCTATTCCTTATCAACCTTGGGAAGACATTAGTATGGATTTTGTACTTGGTTTGCCTAGAACTCAAAATGAAAAGGATTCCGTGTTTGTTGTTGTGGACCGATTTTCTAAGATGGCACATTTCATTCCGTGCAACAAGATAGACGATGCTTCACACGTTGCAAATCTCTTTTGTAGGGAAATCTTGCGCCTCCATGGAGTACCAAAGTCAATCGTCTCCGACCGCGACGTCAAGTTCTTGAGTTACTTTTGGAAGACTCTATGCGCCAAGCTCGGAATCAAGCTCTTGTTCTCATCCGCATACCATCCTCAAACCGACGGCCAAACGGAGGTGACGAACCGGACACTATCCACTCTACTTCGCGTGTTTATCAAGAAGAACATCAAGGAATGGGAGGATGTCTACCCATCGCCGAGTACGCCTACAACCGTGCAAGACATTCGACTACCGGCAAGTCCCCCTTCGAGGTCGTCTACGGCTTCAACCCGTTGTCCCCATTGGACATTCTACCTCTCCCTCTACAAGAGCGCACCAACATGGATGCGAGTGCATGATCAAGCTACATCAAGAAGATGCATGAAGATACAAGGACCATCATTGAGCGCCAAGTACATCGCCTAGCGACCAAGCTCAACATCAACAAACAACCAATGATCTTCAACATAGGTGATCTCGTGTGGCTACACCTTCGCAAGGACTGCTTCCCCAACGAACGCAAGTCCAAACTACTACCTCGAGCCGATGGACCATTCAAGGTTCTAGGATGCTACAACGACAACGCCTACAAGATTGAACTCCCACGAGACAAGTACAACATGAGCGACATCTTCAACGTCAAAGACCTCTCGCCTTTCCATGGTGATGAAGATTTTGATCCGAGGTCGGATCTTTCCCAATGGAGGGGAGATGATGTGGAGCATCCTTCCATCATCCCCATGGACTCTACATCGACACATCCAACCCCACGAGGACCCATGACAAGAGCTAGAGCACGTGCTTTGGAAAGCGAGGTGAACTCCTTCCTACTAGACTTGCATATGGACACAAATGGAACATGTCTACTACCTCACCAAAATATGCTATGCCTCCTTAGGTATGAAGTGGAACATCACCAAGAAGCTCAGGAGCATCCCCAAGAAGAAGGAGGACCACCCCAAGGCCGTACGAATCAAGACGGAGTGCAACAACAGCAACACAGGAAGTCCCAGGTGACCCCGTGCGCACGGGCCCCTGAGACCCCGTGCCCACGGGCTACACAGGAAACAGGCGCTAGAGCACCCCGTGCGCACGGGCCTGTACCGTGCCCACGGGACCCCCGTGTGCACGGGCCCAACTTACCCCGTGCGCACGGGCCTCCCAGGATGGCCGGCTGAGATTGCATCTTCGGCTCCCCTTCTTCTCCCTCGACCCCAAGGATATATATTCCATACCTAGGACCATGTTTAGGGTTAGCAAAGTATTAGATGATATCTTGGTGAGATTTGCTCCATTACCTTCCCTCTTTGAGGATCAAGACACCACAGGGAAGAATCCTTGAGGATTTCAAGACCTCCATTGGGAGAAGACTACCTTCAAGACCCCTCTTCCTTTGGATTTGGGATGAACTTTGCCATTGTATCTTTCCTTTGATTGTGTTTGTGACTTGAGGATCTTGTGTTGTTACTCTAGTGGATGTGTAATCGGGAATTGTTGGAGTGATTACCTCTTGTGTTCATCTATGTGTTCTTGTTGTTCTTGTGGTTTCTCTCCTTTTTCCCCCTCCAAGTGTGAAAAGGTCCTTCCTAGGGTTCTACCCTACATCACAAGTGCCCGTGCAAGCTACATCAAGAAGATGCATGAAGATACAAGACACACCATCGAGCGCCAAGTACAACGACTCGTGACCAAGCTCAACATCAACAAGCATCCCATGATATTCAACATTGGAGACCTCGTGTGGCTACACCTTCGCAAGGACCGCTTCCCCAACGAACGCAAGTCCAAGCTTCTCCCTCGAGCCAACGGACCCTTCAAGGTGCTCGCACGCTACAACAACAACGCTTACAAGTACAACATGAGCGACATCTTCAACGTCTCCAATCTCTCCCCGTACCATGGTGGTGAGGATTTCGATCCGAGGTCGGATCTTTCCCAAGGGGGGAGATGATGCGGAGCATCCTTCGGTCATCCCCATGGACCTTCCTTCGCCTCACGAAACCCTAAGAGGACCCATGACTAGAGCACGTGCTAGAGCTCTCGAGACCTAGGTGACTTCTCTCCTTAATGATCCTCTTGAGACATGGCTACTACCTCAATCCGAAATGTTGTGCATGATTAGGTACCAAGAGGACCCTCCCGAGGATGCACGTGAAGATGGTCAAGACCCCAAGTTCGTGGAGGAAGAGAACCCATGGAAGAAGGCAAGGACAACCTCCAGGCACCGGACATCCGGCCAGGACCCCGGACATCCGGCCCCTGGAGATCCACAAGGCCAGGCATCTGCAGAAGAAGCTACAGGGACCGGACATCCGGCCCCCACCGGAAATCCGGCCTAAATCCCGGACATCCGGCACTGGTGTCCAGAGAGCACAAAAGCTTGCCCCGACAGCCCGGACATCCGGCGATCGCCCCGGACATCCGGCGCCTCCCGAAGCCGCGGACATCCGGCCCCTCCAAGCAGACATCCGGCATCGCCCCTCAAGTGCACAGAAGAGTCAACTCCACTGGCCCGGACATCCGGCCCCTCCAGCCCAGACATCTGGCACCTCATGAGCACCCAGACATCCGGCGCCTTCTGCCTGCGCGCAGCTCCTTTGGGCCGTGGCCCATGTACCCTCTTCGCCCTTTGACTATATATACTCCCTCATCCCGTATGTTTTAGGGTTAGCATTGGTTTAGCTCATAGTTTGTGTGAGAGCCTTGCTCATCCACTTGGTTACTTCTCCTTGGAGCTCACGACCTCTTCGGAGAAGATCCCCCAAGTGGATTCAAGACCCCGTCAAGGGAAGACCATCAAGACCTCCTCACGTAGAAGAACGGCTACCTTTGTATCTTTCCTTTTTTGATTTTGAATCTTGTGCTACCTTATGTGTTCGGTGATCTAGCCCTTGTGTGATCGATTACTTGTCGGTTTAGTGATTCTCTCGTCTCTCCCCATGTTTTCCCCTTTATGTTTCCCGCGCGTTCTTCGTGCTTCCCCGTAGGATCCACTCCAAACGTGAAAGATCGGCCCCTAGGGTTCCACACTACATCAGTTTATCAAACACATAAGAAGAAAGCTACAAAGAGAATTTAAACTAGCATGGATGGTACAATGAAAAAGTATGAACACCGACAACTAGAATGAGTGTGTGAACATGAATGTAATGTCGGTGAGAAATACGTACTCCCCCAAGCTTAGGCTTTTGGCCTAAGTTGGTCTATGGCCATGGATAGCCTGACTGATATCCGAAGTTGTAACTGGGGTCGTACTGAGATGCAGCAGCCAATGCCTCCTGAGCTGCGGCATGGCGGCGAGCTACCTCCGTCCTCCTCTCGTACTCGGTTGCTTCCTACCTGGTTACAACGTATCTTGTTTTTGCCTGATAATCAAAAAGGGTAGGAGCAGGGAGAGTAACATGACCAGTGCGACGTCTGTCAAAGATAAGTCGATACTGGAGGAATTGTTCATTCCTCTCAAGAAAATGATGACTAACCATAGCATTATAATCTAAGTAAGCAGGAGGTAACTCCCTATCACCCTCACATGGAGATATACCAAGATAATTAGCAACACGGGTCACATAAATCCCTCCAAACAAATCTCCAGATAAACCATAATTATGCAACCTACGTGCAACAATTGCCCCCAAGTTGTAATCTTTATTACCTAATACAGCACTCTTGAGGACACAAAGATCAGGAACACACATGTGACATGCTTCATCTTTATCGTTAATGCATCTACCAATGAAAAGAGCAAAATAATGTATAGCAGGAAAATGAATGCTCCCTATGGTAGCTTGTGCTATATCTCTAGATTCTCCCA
>NW_025233085.1:0-8582 GCF_018294505.1 Triticum aestivum | reverse complement strand
CCGACCGTGTGGTCTTGGTAAGTATGGGTGTTCGATTGTGTCCAACAACACACTGACCATAGGATCGTTGTAGGATGCAGAAGGAGGCCTTGGTTAGCTTGGATGGTGTCCCCACCCAAACCATGTGAAATGAAAATGAAAACATGTTATATGGGTGAAATTCACACTAAGTTGAAATAGAATTCCAGTTTCATGTGTGGATATTGCTTGACTTTTTGTGAACTGGGTCTGTTTTGCGCCTCTAGTTGAGAATTATGAAACCAATATAGTTTTTTTTCCTATTATTAAAATGAAGTTTGTTGCTTTTTCTGAAAATTTGTGAAACTTCTGAAAATTTTGAAATTGTTGTGGAATGGATCTAAATGTATCTTAACTTGCTTCAGAACACGTTGCAATTTAAGTGACAAAACTGAAAATTCAGTTGGTGGCACTTTCCAAGAATATATCCAAAATTATGTTTGTTGAATTCTTATGAAATTATTTCATACTGATGAGGCCCAACAAAATTACTTATATTGTGTGTGCAGAAAATGTTGAATACATCGTACATTAGGTTGGGAAGAAATTTTGAAGCAACCCTGGGATGCAACCACGGTAGAAATGAGTTTTTCACCCGGTAGGTCGATATGGCCCTTTTGCACACTTGCTGCTGCTGACGCTTGTTGCCGAGGTTATGCTGCCCAGCCAGATATTGGCGATGTGGCGATTAGCTGCCTCCGTCAAATGGACACCGTCCCAGTACAAACGAGCTGATGGATCCGGACACGTTGTTGCAGCAGCATCGCCGCATGGAACCGTTGAATTTAATCTGTATTGTCCAGCCCCTCCACAGCACACCATAAGCACGTCTTGTTCAAAACCTGTGATCATCCACCAGTGTCAACTGTCAACCACCTTTCCATAATGAAAATTTGTATATGTGCAACTAACACATATTAGATTCTTTTGGTTGAGATGGCGACTGACCAAACTTGTGAGGCGACTCCACCATGTCCATGATTGGGCCAAAGAAATCGGCGTAGATGATCCTGGCATTCCGGTGCTTGGCCTGAAGCTTGGCTAGCTCAGCCTGCAGCAGCGAGTTGTGGTGCAACCCCAGCTCGTTATATGCTTTCAGACAACCGGTCCTGGAGTCGTATGCTGATGGTGGTGAGGCTGGCATCGGCGAACCTGGTCAGGATCGGCGGCGAGCATCCCGACGGAATCACGCCAGGGACAACCAGGCTCCTGGCGCCATGCATGGTGATGAGCCTCTGCTCACACGAGCAATTGGTTTATCATGGATCCTGCATGGATCAATCAGTACATGCATCTACTTGATAGCCAGATGGAGTACGTAACGTACCTCAATGGCCTTGGAGATGGTCGCAACGACATCAGGAACGAAGGACCTGACCTCCTGTACCGTTCTCTGTTGGAACGACATGTGATAGTCGTTGACTCCGAACTCGCCCACGAAGAAGAGGGATCTGCCAAACAATTTCTTACACTCTGCATGCGTACAATTTGACTTCTCATCAGCCTCTTACTTGGGTAATGATAGCTAGCTACGAGATAACAACGATGACATTGAATGGTTAAAGTAACCTTGGGCTGTGCGACATAAGGAAGGCTTCATGGACTCAAACCACTCCAGCTGCACGCCTAAGCTGGTGTTCAGTAGGAACTTGCTGGTGGCACTGGGGATACCCCTCTTGTGGAAGAAACCAGCATCGACTGCGGTTGCGGCACCAACGGCGAAGTTGGCGCCTCGCCGGAAGCTACCGTTGTGCGCCAGGTTGGGCGGGACATATGGTAGGCCCAAGTTCTCAGCTGCACCGAGAAAGAACCTATAGTTGTAGGATGGTATGTACGTATTGTAGTTGCTGGCACTGGCCGGCCCAAGAACAGCTGATGTGAGCACGTACCAATGAAGTCGATGATGAGCCGCCCGTCTC
This sequence comes from Triticum aestivum, assembly GCF_018294505.1. Classification (NCBI taxonomy): domain Eukaryota; kingdom Viridiplantae; phylum Streptophyta; class Magnoliopsida; order Poales; family Poaceae; genus Triticum; species Triticum aestivum. The sequence goes on along the minus strand of NW_025233085.1, from coordinate 6,645 downwards.
CGTTGCGACCAGTATGCCGGCCAAAAAAGCTGGTGCCATAGGGAGGACGCGTGACGGGGTCGAAGATGGAGTACCATTTGAAGACGACAGGGTTATTGCCCATGTCAGCGAAGGAGTCGCCGAAGCTGAAGATGGATTGGTAGCAAGGGATGCCGGACGGGGAAGAGACCGCCAGCGTCGACCATGAGACGAAGACTAGGAAAGCGACGGATACGAGCTTGTGCATCTTGAGTTCTTCACAGGCAATGTGGAAAGAGCCCGACGTGGTGGTGCTTCCCATTTGCTTCCGGGGGCCATATAGAGTCCTAGTCAACTGGCGGCAAAATGTTCGATGGAATCACGAGCAAGGAATGGCTTCCTATCTGTCTCTCTATTAACATACTTTTTTGCTTGTACTAACTATAATCGCGCATACGGATTTTCTAATCGGTGCAGTTGGGGAATGCGCGTTAAGTCAAGTCCATCGGCATCTAAGTGAAAGTCAGCTCTTGAGTCACGATCTATAGTACCAAGAGTGTGTTGGCGCCGCCTTTCGCCGCAGCGCCGTTTCTTCTTCTACCTCGAGCTGCCTCGCACAACTCTCTATCTCTTCTCTTGAGTTTCTTTCTACTCTCAAGAAGACACAATGGAGAAGAACTCACAGGTACAGAAAACACACACGACACACACAGACACACACACACTTCACCAAGGAGAGGAAAGGCTTTGCTTCTTCCCCCGGTGAGAACACATGTGCTACATGGTTTTTCCTTTAGCCCTCTCGGCTTCTTTTGTTTTCTCATTCATCTGATCACTTTATATACACACGCAGCTCAGCAACAAGCTGACCCACCACTCACGCTACTAATCCATCCATGCACTAACCCACTAGCACGTTCACCGGCCACAAGCACGTACACACGCATGACCCGGCCATCACAACCGGCCACTAACAAACTCACCCATGAAGCTAGCTAACCACTTCCATGCATCTAACTAGTCCATCCAACCAGCCGGTTCGCTTTGCCGTCCATGCTCTTGTCGCATCACACGACTTTGCTGCCTCACGTAACACCGCAGCTTCACACTGCCGTCGGCATCTTGCCGTGCTCGCCGCATCGCACGGTAGTTCGGCATCTCGCCTTCTTCGTACGCCTTCGTCGAAGCAACACCGGACTAGCTACTCTAGACCATCTACACTATATGCAAAACTTAAAACCAATATGCAGATACAAAACATCAAGATTAGTTCTAACATTCACCCCCCTAATCTTTGATGTCAGTCTTCGACGCGGATCACCCGCAGCTTCTTGTCGACGCCATCGCAGCGCCGCAGACCACCGCACTCCATCTTATTATGGACGACGCCATCGCAGCGCCGGTCACAACCACGCACCATCTTATCGTGGTCGACGGCGTCAAGCGCCCATCATCACGTCCTCTTGCCGCACCCGGCGATCACCTCTTGACATGGATGACGCCTTGGTGACGCCGATCGCCACGTCGTCTCTTCATAACGGCTTCGCGCCGTCAAAGCCACCAGCGGCCTCACACCGCCACCGACCTCCTAGCGGTATCGCACCGCAACCTGCTGTTGGCGGCATCACACCACCGACTGCCTTCTTCTCACGCCGCCGGCCTCCATCTCGCATGGAGTCCGCCGCGCCACAGCCGACGCCGTCGCAGCGCGGGTCACCATGGACCATCTTGTCGTGGATGACGTCCTCGCGACGACCGACCACCACACCATCATCATCTTGCGGCATCCCACCGCAACCGGCCGCTCGCGGCATCGCGCCGTCGCCGGCCTCCTCGCGCCATCGGCCTCACCTCACATGGAGTCGACCACGCCGCCGTCGCCGCCTCGGATCAACCTGGCTCTGTATACCAATTGTTGGCGCCGCCTTTCGCCGCAGCGCCGTTTCTTCTTCTACCTCGAGCTGCCTCGCACAACTCTCTATCTCTTCTCTTGAGTTTCTTTCTACTCTCAAGAAGACACAATGGAGAAGAACTCACAGGTACAGAAAACACACACGACACACACAGACACACACACACTTCACCAAGGAGAGGAAAGGCTTTGCTTCTTCCCCCGGTGAGAACACATGTGCTACATGGTTTTTTCTTTAGCCCTCTCGGCTTCTTTTGTTTTCTCATTCATCTGATCACTTTATATACACACGCAGCTCAGCAACAAGCTGACCCACCACTCACGCTACTAATCCATCCATGCACTAACTCACTAGCACGTTCACCGGCCACAAGCACGTACACACGCATGACCCGGCCATCACAACCGGCCACTAACAAACTCACCCATGAAGCTAGCTAACCACTTCCATGCATCTAACTAGTCCATCCAACCAGCCGGTTCGCTTTGCCGTCCATGCTCTTGTCGCATCACACGACTTTGCTGCCTCACGTAACACCGCAGCTTCACACTGCCGTCGGCATCTTGCCGTGCTCGCCGCATCGCACGGTAGTTCGGCATCTCGCCTTCTTGGTACGCCTTCGTCGAAGCAACACCGGACTAGCTACTCTAGACCATCTACACTATATGCAAAACTTAAAACAAATATGCAGATACAAAACATCAAGATTAGTTCTAACAGAGTGCGGTTCGGACGCATGAGGCGGTCTGTGGATCCCGGAGTACTAGTGTTAAATTTTATGCAAAATAAATAGAGGATCATTTCGTAGGTAAAGACTATTAATGGCCGCAAGTGGCTTGAAGAGGTTGAGGATGAGCTAGGAGGCGTGCCTCTCCGGTGAGCTTGCCGCCGTGTGCCACCCGGGCACGGCATCCACCCAGAAAGCTAGGAGGCGTGAGCTCGCCGCCGTCTGCTAGACCGGCGTCGGCGTCCACCAAACCGTTGTGTCTCTTTCGGGCTCGACGTCCACCCACCCCGAGCTCCGCCGCACAGCTTGAGGTTTTGGTCCAGATCAGCGGCGCCTTCGTCTTCTCTTCAACTGGTCTTCTGGTCTCCAGGTAGTCCTTGTAGTGCAAGGTTTTGAACTGCAGCCAACTTTGATGCATGCTTGCCTCGCCAGCGTCTTGTTGCTCTCTTTGAGGTCCAGCTCTAGGGTTCTCTGGGGCTCTCTGGCTTGTTCCATGGATCGTTCTAGGTTTGAGGATGCCATGCTGTCCAAGTATGGCTGCGGCACCATTTCGATGGTGGCTGGTCGCTGCCGGCCGGCCGGTGTGCTCGTCGTCGTTCTCAACGACGGCATCTCGTTCTCGCCTACTCCTTTTGCTTCTCTCCTGGTCACATGGTTCAGGGGATGTGCTAACGGCTACCATGTCAGGCGTTGTCAGAGGGGGTCTTTTCTTTTTCAGGTGGCTCATGAGAGTATTGCTAAAGAGATTGTGCTCCGCGATCTATGGAGGTCAGGGTTTATCTCGGTTGGCATGTCCCTTTCCTCTTTGGACCTTTTTGTTCGTCGTGAGCCGGCGGAGACGTGTGCATCGGCGCATGCACGTAGAAGTAGGTGGGCGGCCAACTCCATCCTGCCGTCTATCCTCGGTCCTCGTCCCCCGTGCGTTTCATCCCTACCGCAGGATTGCAACCCCTCGACTATCACGACTCCGAGTGCCCTGGATTCGGGGGATTTTGCGACGCGCTTGCCCGTGGGGCGCGCTGTTTCATGCGAAAACACGACAACTTGTAATCGATTAGCTCCGCGCTTGCCCTCCTCAGTCCCTTGCATTATGGTGCCGCCACCTGCTGCTGGCTAATCGCTAGCTGGTCTGTGCGCGGATTCCTCCGCTTATGTTGGCGACGCTCCAGCTGCCCGTTCTGGTCAGCCTACACAGCCGGCCACGCCTAGCTGCACCCCCTACAGAGATGCGCTGCTCTCCCCCACAGCTGTTTCTGCTGCAGCTAATCTCTCGATTGCCGTACCGTATCCCCGGTTATGGGCTGGAAAGCCTAAGGACTTGCATCGTCACTGTTTCCGATGCCTTTCCTATAGCCACTGGCGAAGGGATTGTAGGGGCCCTGTGGTCTGCTAGCTGTGCCGCTTGGTTGGCCACACTCGTTCTCAATGCAGTAATAGGTTCATCTACCGTCCACTTCGGCACACGCATGTACCTTTAAGTATGGGTGCTGGGGAGTCGTCCCCTCCCACACAATCTTCACCTTCCTCACTCCCACCGAGCCAAGGCCTCTCACCTTTCCTCGCTATGGAGCCGGTCGTGCATGGTCGCCCTTCCTCTCTCGATGTCCACTACCCACTGGTTTCCGACCAGAACTCGTTAGCATGCCTCGTCACTATCTCTCCTCCAAAAGCTTATTTCCTTCCCTGGCTCCGTAGGGCTTTTTGAAACCTTCTTGGCATCACCGCGGTGCGGTTTGCCGGATCCACGGTTGGCACGGCTTTCGTCGTGTTCCAGCATGAGTTTGAGCAAGTCGCTGCCATGCGTGCTAGTCCGTTGGAAGTGGGCGACTGCACCGTTTGGATCCTGCCTCACAACGCCGGGGACAACGCGTTCCGGTTCGCCTACCGCCACGTCGTCAGCCTTTCGCTCGAGAAGATGCCGTTGGAGCTATGGAACCGGAAGGGGGTGGCGGCGAGCATTGCTGGCTTTGCTAGCCTCTTCCGTCTGGAGCACGCCTGCCTCCACGGCAGCGAGTTCTCCAGTATTTTCATCCTCGTCAAGGTGGAAGCTCTGCACCACATCCCCCACCATATCACTTTCCATCGTGTCGACGGCAACGGCATCTATGCCGATGTCATCATCAACGAGATCTGGGATGTCGCCCGTTCCCTTGGCGCCCCCACGATCACGCCACGCCCGCCCGGGCGGTATGACGGACACGGCGGGGAGGCCGCTGGCCACCGCCCTCCTGCCCCTCTCGAGCCTCAGCGGGGGCATGCTCTCCCTGGGTCCTCTTCGGCCCGAGGGCGTGTGGATGGTGGTGAGGGCATGGCGGACTATGCCTTCTGTGCCTTCCTGCACCCAGAGACGGCTGCGCCGGGGGACTTCCTGGCCATGCTCAAGCTGGCAGCTAAGCCCAAGCTCATTAGAGGCAGTGCCTTTTCCTTGCCCACCAAAGCTCAAATCTTGCATGAGGACGAGCTCAGGATCTGCCTCAGCTCGTCACTCTGGGCGGTGGACGTATGCAAGCCGTGCCTCTCGGTCTCCTTCAACACTGAAGATCTCAGCTTCACCTTCAAACTTGAGATCAACAATAGTAGGGTGGCTACGGGTGTGATACCGGTCCGCTTGCTCTCATTGGATGATGGCTTTTTCTCATGCTTTGATTACACCAAGGGGAAGCTTTCGTGGGAAAGTTCTTGGTCCCTCTTCTTCAACTTCTGGCCATAGATGCTGGATGGGGGGCTTTGCTCTTGCACGCTTCCGTTGCTTCCGTCTGTAGAATGCAGGCACCCGCCTAAGGCTAATGTGTCTGTTGGGCTGCTTCCTGCTGTTGGGCCCACGCTTGCTTTCACATCTAGCTGCCTGCCAATGGAGACCCAGTTTCTAGCCCAGCAACACTATCGAGCCCACTAGATTCTGGTGGCATGGCCCATCTGCTCCAGGCTTTTCCACCGCATCCCTCGTCCTGAGCCTGGGATCCTGTTGAGTGGTCAACCATCCCCAGTCATCTCCACTAATCTGCTGCACGGGGCTTGCTCCGCGCTCCCTCCCAAGGTGGCCACCGCTCTCTGAAGTTGATGCCTGCCACCGCGCTAGCCTCCCGCCGGTGATCTCCTGCCCACGACTGCATTGCAGCTTTTCCCTCCTCCCCCTCTGGGTGTAGGGGTGGCGGCCTCGGCCGTCCCTACGGCCTTCGACCTCAACAAGGCGGCGGAGATCCAGGCTCCAGTGCTGGCTGCTCCGGGGGCCCTGGAGGCGGCCAGGGCTCCTGATCTTGATCTTGGCCAACAGGCGGAGGAGGAGAAGACGCCACCGCCAGTGCTCACCGCTTCGCCTAGGCGCAGTCCATGCACCAGGCGCGCCTACGACGGAGCGCGCATGGGATCTGTCGAGCACGCTGCTAAGAGGAAGGCGATGGCAACGGGATCCGACTCCAGTTCTGGACCATCCCGCCGCTCCATCACCTCTTCTCGCCGCAAGAAGGCCAAGACGGCGGCTGTGGCTGGCCTTCTCGAGTTACCACTACTGAACACGCCGTCGCCGCTCACTCGGGGTAAGCTGAAGCAGATCGCTCAGTGTTGCGACCTCAATGCCAATGCCATCCTGGAACAAGCCAAGAACAGAGCCGTCCCCGTCTCCTCGGATGACGCCTCCGGCTCTGCTGGCTCTCCTGCATGTGTCTTCAACTCCTTCAATGGTTAGGACTGGTGTCTTCCAGTAGGCCTTCGGGCAGTGCTACTTTTACTGGTTTGGATCGAGAGTTTATCTTTGTTAGTACTCTGTTGTTTTGTCTAGTTCTTCGGGTTTTAGTCTGTCAGAGTCAGTCTCTCTTTAGAATTAGTTGGTGCTGTTCGTCTGTCAGTCTAGAGTCTGGATGTTGCTTTTCTAGCATTTCTGTCCCAGTGCTTAGCACCGTTTGCTTTATTATCATGATCATGCTTTATATGGTTCTTAGCCCTTTGGCTCCTGGTTGTGTGTTCTTTACTGCATTATGAGGATTCTTAACTGGAATGTCCGTGGGGTCGGCGAGGATGACAAGTGCTCGTTGGTCCGCGACACTATAA
>NW_025233084.1:0-8586 GCF_018294505.1 Triticum aestivum | reverse complement strand
GGGCATGTAATAATATTTGTAACTTGGTGCGTACTGGTAGTCACTATGTGTCCCCATATTTCTATTCGAACTTGTTTGTCTAAACCAGCCAAATAAAATTCAAATTTAAATTTAAATTTAAATTTAAATTTGGGCTATTGATGTTTTATTGCTATCTAAAGTACCTCAACTGAAATATGTTTGCTTGCTGATCATTCCGAGCCCTTTTGGTAAGTTGAACTCATAGTCATGAAAAGTGTGTTTCAAATGACCTCCAAAGGTAGGGTAAACGGCCTCATATTTAAGCAAGTTTTTTTGGCACTTTGTCTAAACCAGCCAAATAATTTTTCTACACATCTATTCTACCTATATAGTGTAAATCTGAAGTCTCACTATTTATTGAATTAATTTTCTATTATTTTCTTTTCTTTTTGAAAAAACAAGGTTTAATAGAAAATTATATATAAAACAAGTTTAAAACATGAAAAATGAGAAAAGTAAGTTCAGATTTTTCTTAGCCAATCCAAAATGAAAATGAGAAAACAAGGTTTTCACACTTTTCATTTTCAAAACCCCACCTACTCTCGGGTGCCCACTACTCTCTCCCTTGAACTCCATACTACATTGTTTGAGGAATGACCATATTTATATTTTTTTCTCGTTACTATACGACATAATAAGACTATGTGCGCACGTTTTATATTTTTTTGATTTTTTTTGAATTAGTTAGGCTCAACCCTAATCAGTGAAAACCTCTCAAAACCCCTCAAAACCCCTCTCAAAACCCCTCAAAACCCCGCACACTACCTGGTCGTCGATCGTTGTACGTGGACGGTTGAGATCAGGCGCTAGGGTTAGCTACAGTGTGCAGCGATCCGCATGAGACGCGCTGATTGGTTGACGCGGTGGGGTTTGGATCAGCCTCTCTCGTTGGAGCATCAGGACCGTTCATTTGAATCCAACGGCAAGAGTTGACGCGGTGCATGGACCAAGCCTACGCAGTGCCCTTTCCATCGTTGCATGCGTGCCCGTGCCCACCCGCAGGCCCGCATGCATGCCCACCCGCAGGACTGCGCCCGTCGTTGCCCCGTCGTTGCATGCATGCCTCGACGTAGTCCTGCCCCGCCACCCCTATCAACGCAGTAACCTGTCGCATGCCTACCATTAGAACCGATGCAGCGTCGCATCAAAGCATGCACAAAGCCACAATGCAGCAGCCCAATGAAGACAACCAAAAAGCCAACGTTGCATGGCGTGCCGTGCATGGCGTGCTCCTCTTTGAGGGCGCAATACTGGCATGGGGTATCGATGTGGGTATAGATGCAGTTCAAACGGCGTGCTACCCGTTACAAGATGGGTAAATGAAGCCATCCATTATTGCCACGTCTCACATTGACCGAACGTTGCCCTAAAAAAATCGACCGAACGTTGCCCTCTAGCCGGCTAGCCCTAGCAAGATGGGCTATGACATGAATGCACGGGCGGCACACGCAGAGAACCCGGGGCAGGCGTGTCCCCTTGACCCACGACGGCACAGACGCGTGCGTGATCCCGCCCCCCTTGACCCGCGACCGTCACAGCCCGTTTCCCACGCTCGTGTACACACTTCCATGGGGCGCCACCAAACGCCGCCCGCCCATTAATTCTACCCAGTGAAACCACTCGAAGAAATCAAAAACCACGTCGCTCTTGGGCTATTTAAGCCGGGCACTATCGTCTTCCTCTTCCTCCTCATCCACACCCCATCCTCTTCCTCCTCTGCCCTCCTTCTTCCTTCTTCCCCATCAAACCCGATCGAGCCCTCGAGCCACCGGGCGCCACCATGCAGTACAACGCCCCCACCTACCAACTCCCCCCAACCATGCCGGAAAGGCTCTACCCGAACGGAGTGTATGTGGAGAGTACCCTTAGGGTTTGGGCCATCTCAAGGTGGAGGGGCGCAAGGGAGTTGACGGAGTTCTTCCTTGCGGCCGGCTTCCGACACCTCCCCCACGGCTCTCCAAGGATGTACCATGTTGAGGAGGTCACCCACAACGGCGTTGTGGTTGGGATCCTCGCTACGTTCACTAACCCATTCGATGCTTTCTACCTCCTCGGGCGAGTGTATTGGGTTGGTTGTGAGTTCATAGCTTTCACCACCCATAACATTTTCACCGACTTCAACTCCATCTTCCCCAACAACGGCGTTATGCACACGCTCCCGTACTCAATCAACAACGACGAGTGAAGGGCGCCCGGAGGAGCGAGGTGGCCCGGCGTTCACCCGGAGGAGGAGGAGAGAAGAACCCGAAGAAGAACCCGCGTTTGGTGCCCCCCGATCTATCGTATCGTATCATATTAGTTTTTAAGTTGTAATCATTATTCTACTGTTATTAAGTTGTATTGGTGTTTTAAGTTGTAAGGCTATCGTGGAACTATGTGTTGCAATTGTTATGCTTCTATATAATCGTTATGCTACTATATATATTGTGTATTTTGTGCTATTATTTGTAGATTGTTATGGGTTGTTCCATTATTTGTGTATTGCTATGGGTTGCTACGGGCCCGGGTTGCTACACCCCAATGACCACACACACCATCTTCAAAATATTGGCCAAATAATGGGTCATGACCCAAACCATAGACATGCAACTAGGAGCCCCATGCAAACCCACTATGGACATGCAACTAGGTAATGCAAACTAATTTACTTCATGCAAGCATGCAACTCATTTAGTTAATGAAACCGTAGACATGCATAAAAACAAGTAATATTTAGTTTTAGTGCATCAAAAAATGATCCATCACAAAATTTAGTGCAAGAAAAAGGCCAAAGTAAAAACAAGTAACATTTTATTTGCCGAAGATAGAGGTGGGCTGGTGCCCCTACGCGGGTGGGCTGGTCTCCTTGAGCCCGATCTCCTTACAGCCCAACATCTATTCGGCAGCCCAGTTTTGTTTTTTTTACTAGAAACTGAATTTGGGTGTGTACCCTGTTAACTGAAGAACAAAAACAGGGGAAACAAAGCATGAACACTGAATAATTTGTATTCCAAATTGCTGCTTCAATTCAGATAATTCAGATACATTACTTGCGCATAGATCACATCCTCTACACTGACAGGCCTAAATGCCCATTCTAATGACGGATGAACAACAAATAAAACAAAAACAGAGTAATGATACAACAATAGAACCCCCCTGCCATGATATTTGCTTGCTTCTGCAAATCGATCATCTGCATTAGATGTTTCTTGATCTTCTTCAGTTCCTCGGCCAGTTCGGACTCCGCATGCAGTTCAGCATTGCGCGCATACATCGCCATCGGCACGACTCTGCACGCCCCTCCGCCCGAGATCCCCGTATTCTCCACAGCAATCGGCGGCACCCCGCCCAAATTGAGCTCCCAGGTTGCGGCCACGCTCGAATCAACGTAGCCCTCAAACTGAATCCTATCAACATATTCATCAATCCACTCAAAATGGTAACATTTCTTCAAGATCTGAAAAGAACAAAATGAACCCTAAATCCCAAATTGGGGGAGAAAAAACAAAATATGGAGAAATCAGAGCGAAAGACAGCGAAAGAACGGGCTAAGAACTGAGATCTAACCTTGCCATCCCTTCCTGTCATTGGTTTGCTCAAGCATTTCACAAATTCCCGCCCAAGATTGCCATTGTCATCCCTTTTAGTGACCAACCGTTTAAGAGGGTCTGGGCGTGGGCATTCAGGGCACCTTGTTAGCAGCACTGGTCCATACTGTCGCCATTTTGTTTGCGTGGCGGAGGAGGTAGACATTTGCGCTAGGTCGCCGGAGAAGAGAAAGATTGGGGAAAGGGGATGAATGGGCGGCGGCAGGCGGACGGGCACGGGCGCTCGTCTCTTCTAGCTGCGAGGAGGTGGGTCCCACGAGTAGACAAGTGGTGGGTCCCGCGCTTAGGTGGATAAGTGGTGTGTCCAGCGCTTACGTGGATAAGTGGTGGGTCCAGCCCCCAACAGCTTACGAGGGCATCAGTTCAGTTTAATAGCCATGTCGTGCATGGGCTATTTACCTACTCAAATGTGTCGCACCACAGCCATTCGTTCGAACAACGTCGCACTCAAGCCATTTCACCTCAAATGTGTCGCACAGGAGCTATTGACCCCAACAGGGGAAAGCAAAAAGGGAAATAGAGTTGCATCTTGATATACATGATTAGTTGATTTCCAAAGAACATGGCATGTCAAGAAAAATAATTCTAAAGCACACGGTCACAATGTTTGTCTGCTAAAGAATACATGTATATTAATTAAAACTCACGAAAGACAGTTTGTACTTGATACATCTGAATACCTGGCACTTATGGTTTAGTACGCTATTTGCAATTGCAGGTAGTACACTTAGGGTCGAGCAAAATCACAGGTATAGAGGTTGCAAACGTACATGCTGCAAAAGAGTCCGAGCTGGTGTGTAGGATAGAACACTTTCACAACGTCACACAATAGCTGCACATTCCATTGTACCGGTCAACGATCATGATACCATATGATGTGTGCTTCTACTTACACTACTTCCACGCAAACACCAAAACTACAAATTTTCCTACAACTGCAATGCAATAAAAAGATAACTCAAGGCACACATCACACCATTCTAGAAAATTGATTTCTAGGGGAGGAAGGATGCATGGATATTGACATCAACTTTCTTATACAGACAATAAACCTGGATGGACTAAATAAAATTGACTTATACATCTGGAAAGCACCTCATGGCTAATATATCCCTTGCTTAGTTTCATCCACATATTTTTCTATTTTATTTTCTTTGTAATTGTTATCTGTTTCTCTTCTGATGTCCATTGTGAAGTTAAGTTCTCTGAACTGGAAAAGCTCCAGAGAAAGAAATTCCTATGATATATAAATAAAAGGTGCAAATGCTCATGAAGGAAAAAAATATTAACAGAGGAGAGCTTTCGTACAAATTCGAGTAGCAAGAGACCTGTGAAGTGATCAAGTCAATTCAACCAGCAAAAGACTTATGAAGTAAAACATCGAGCACTTTTCAATCGGAGGAATCTTTAGGTGGTTGAAAACAGGGGATGCTACCAGAATGGAGGTCGGTTCCAAGATGTGGATGCGAGCAGGCGTGCGGGCTGAATGACGATGGCATTACAAAAGGGTTTTTAAACGTAGCATCTGCATGGTATTAATGGGGTGAGGTATGTGCATCTGTTGGCCAGAGAGCGCCGGGGGAGATGAAACAGAAACCTTCTTTTTATCTTCTCGGTTCCTAAGATAGTAAAAAGAATGAAAGTACATAGTCAGCAATGATGCATTTTCATATTTCACAATGAAAAGGCATGATATGATGAAAACAGTCATAATATATCAATACTTTTGAAGAAAATCAAGGAAAATTGTAGTAAAAAATAGATGACTGCAGTATATAACATTGAAGAAAGATGGTTAAACTATGACCATCCCAGTGGAACGTATCTATATGTTGTATCTACTAATCTACACCATTTGATATCAGATCAATTTGTGGCCTAGTTGTCCTACATCTTACCAATTGTGGTCACCCTTAAACGGATGGATGCGTAGGCAGAGGCATAGTCAACAGCTGATTCCACCTCCTTCCTGGGTACTTCTCCACAAAGGCTACATAGCTAGGATTGAACTCACGGAGAACTCCTTCGTGCATTGAGTTGTCGGCAGATCTGGTCCAGGAGACCTCTGCCGGCCACCAGATGCCCACGGGAATGGCCACCCCAATAGCAGCTCGAGCGATAGGTGGAAGAGTGGACACCCAATTAGTAGCCGGGGTCACCGGAACGACATCGCTCGCAGGGGGTTCGCGGCGCGCGGGATGGCTCGCCGATGTCACCCGTGGCGGCGCCAATGGGGATGCGGCGTAGCAGGGTCAAGGCGACGTCGCGGAGATCGTGCGGCGGCCTGCCGGAGTTACACCATATGGCGTGCCTTCCTCGCCGGGAATCGCTCGGCAGCGGCTCTGCACCTCGTCGGGTCAGTCTCGAGGAGGGTTAGCGAACGGTGGTGGATATAAGATTGAGTCATCGGTTACAGAAGCCGGAAGGGGAATCGAATCGACAGCGATTTGTTTGCGGTGGAACTGGCGGACGTGGGGAGAAAGAGGCGTTCGTGGTCTGCCTATGGCGGGTCCACTGCTAGTAACCGAATGCTGATGCGTATGTCTGTACTTTGGTGGGTCCCCCGTGTAAGCTATAACAAAAGGCTCTTGAGTGGGACTGTGTGACGTGGCTGGATGTGAATGGCTGATGACATGGCTATGCTGCATGTTGAGATAAATCAAGTAGTGGGGATGAACTTCTTAAGTATATAGGATGAGGATGGACAAGAGAATGAGGGTGCACGATCTAGATCTCCCTCGGGTCGCTAGGCAGGACAACACGGGGGACACAATGAGATGAGAAGGAGGGATGAGGGAGTTTTACATGGTTAAATTGACTGATAGCACCTCTATCTGATCCCCTAAAATTTGACGGAGTAAATGTTTGAGTATCCCTTGAGTATATTTCCTCCTCTAAAAAGTACGGTTTCTAACTGAATCCCTAAATTTAACTCCTTCAATAATGAATATAATTTCGGTGCACATTTCATTCAGATTATGTCATCAAACTTCATTTGAACTCCATTCAACCAAAATTCAAGCATTATCAAACAACTTTACAAAACATTGAATAAAATTTAAACTAAGATTGCATAATAGAATGTAAAAAACTACTCCCAGTATGAGTCGGTCATGGGGGCAGTGCCCTCGCCCGCTCCGCCGCTGGTGCCCTCATCCACTCCATCACCACCGCCATCGCCATCATTGTCATCGTCACTGGAGCACCGGTCGATGACCATCGCCACCCAGACTTGTACAACACGTACCGCGGTGCTCCTCCTTGTGCGCTACGGGTATAGGCGGATGCTTCGCGATGTACACCCTATCGACTTGCTCCACCTCAAGGCACTAGCAGGCCTCTCAACCTTTTCCGCAGCTCGCATGCAGTTGTCACCCAGGATCGACGGGCGTCAACTACAGCAGGCTGTCGGGGAAGTTGAGCGGCGCGTTTATGTCTGGAGGCGCACCGATACAATGTCATACTCCCACGGCGTCTGCCGCACCGATTGGGAAGAGCCAGTCCAAATCCTCTCGTGAGTGTCGTGGTTGGTGATCTCTGCCACCCATGCCCCCACGCTTGTTGTTGTTCTTCAAATGGAACTCTTAATTATTGAGTGCATGCCGTGGTATTTCCTTTGGGGCGCCGGCGATGGTGGGAGGTTGGAGAAGCGGGATGCGCCGCCGAGGAAAGAGGAAGCGCCACCACAACCACGACCATTTTGCTAATCTATTATCCTATGCATGATAGTTCACTCTTTATTAATCGCTTCTGCATCCATGAATACCAGAACACCACAGAATGCAGTTTACACGGTGAAGCAACAGATATTGCTGCCTCAAAGAATGTGGTGCGTACCGTAAGCATCATCATCATGCCTCTGCAAGGGATACAGCCAGCACAGCTCGCGAGGTTCTGGCATGATCGCCTTGCATGCCTCCCTCAAGGCTCAAGCGCCTTTCTGTGACCCTCTCAAATTCATCCATGACTGCTCCAAAATGCTCGACTATTATCGGCTCAAATATGGCTCCCTTCTGTTTCGCCGACCAGCTTGGGGTGAAAAGCGCTCTGTCCATATCAGCCCTAGGATCATACACCCGCATATCCCTGATAGAAAATGGGCTCTGTTCTTCGATGATCTCCTTCAGCTCTTCAGCAGAGGGTCCATACATAGGAATGTAGAAAGAATCAAATTTCTCCTTGGCGATGACACCCTGTCAACCATACCATAAGGTCAGGAGCTCAAATACTCAGCGTTCATGAGCGAATGATAGAATGCTATGCTGGAGAAGAAGAAAAAATAATGATGTACCTTTGAGGCGATAACACCTAGAATCTGAGCTGCGGTTTCCCAGATGTGAAAGAAATTGGAGGCGATTACATCAGAACACCTCCCTACAAGGGAAAGAACCATTCGGCCTCCTGGAACCAATTCTTTGTCTCTCAGCTTCAGGAAGAGGGTAAAGTCTTTCCTGAACTGCCGCGCATAAGCCTTACGGACCATACGGAGCCTTTCATGCCTAGCATGTTCATCCGTGTCGTACGCAGGGATATGGTTCCTCGACAAATCTTCAGGAGCCTGTAAAGATAAGGTGTTGCTTACAAAATCGACAAGTAATGCAATGGATAAATCCATTGATGAGTGGATGGGTGATAGGTCCACACCTTTGAGAGCAAATGCAAGTTGTTGGATGAGCATATAAGATGCATGGAGTCACTAGTGAAGAGCCTCTCGTAAAACGACCCTGGTGTGACACCAGTCACAAGAACAAACTTGTTGTTGCTTTGACGGAGCGTGACCAGGCTCTTCACAACCATATTGAAGTCATTGTGAGGAAGGTCATTGAGGAGCACAGACACTTCTGGTGGTGGATGCTGGAACTGAAGGGAGTGGCTCATGATGGCCTCGACGGCAGTCGATACCAGTGTTAGCGCATTTGGGCCAGAAGAACAGCCCAAGTCGGCGATCACCATCTTTCCGGGGAACAAGGTGCCG
>NW_025233083.1:0-8587 GCF_018294505.1 Triticum aestivum | reverse complement strand
ACGGTAATATCCGGCTAATCCAAGAAAACTTTGGATCTGAGATACGGTTGTGGGCGGAAACCAATCGAGTACATCCTTTACTTTACTTGGGCCCACGGCTATACCTTCGGTGGATAGCACATGTCCAAGGAATCCAACTTGCTTGAGCGAAAACTCACATTTACTGAATTTGGCGTATAACTGATGTTCACGGAGTTGTTGCAACACTGCTCGGAGGTGTTCTTTGTGCGCTTCTTCTCTTCTTGAGTAAATAAGTATATCATCGATGAAAACTACCACGAATTTATCGAGGAAGTCCATCATATGCATGAAGAAGGCAGGGGCGTTGGTGAGACCAAAGGACATAACTGCATATTCATAAAGACCATATCAAGTGGTGAATGCGGTCTTAGGAATATCCTCCTTTTTAATCTTGAGCTGATGGTATCCAGTTCGTAAATCAATCTTGGAGAATACCTTGGACCCACTGAGCTGATCAAACAGGTCATCAATCCTTGGCAACGGATATTTATTTTTGATTGTGACATCATTCAGCTGACAGTAATCCACACATATGCGGAGGCTGCCATCCTTTTTGTCCACGAAGATAGCAGGTGATCCCCATGGTGAAGAGCTGGGACGGATATATCCTTTCTGGAGCATTTCATCAAGCTGTTTCTTTAGCTCCACTAATTTTGATGAGGGCATCCGGTAATACTTCTTGTGTAATGTGCGGTTCCGGGCACAAGATCTATTGCACACTCAATCTGTCAATCGGGTGGCATGCCTGGCAGTTCTTCTGGAAATACATCAGGAAACTCACTGACCACAGGAATTAATTCCAATTCAGCCACAACGATGAAGACCAATTCTTTCTTGGGTATGCTTCTGCGAGCATAAAATTTTGTAGTCTGTCCTTCCTGGCTGGTCAAAGTGACTTCTCGGGTCGCACAATTTATGCATACTTGATACTGAGTCAGCCAATTCATACCCAAGATAACATCCAACTTAGCAGACTCAATAATTATCAAAGAAGTTGGAAAACAGACTCCGTTGATATTGACTTCCAGATTACGGCAGACTAGATTGCTCCTGATTAAGGATCCCAGGGTTTGTACCAGCATATTGTTGCCCAAAAGTGAACAAGGAAATTTGTTTTGGGTAACAAAACTGTGAGAAATGAAAGAGTGGGAAGCCCGAGAGTCAAACAAAATCACTGCAGGTATGTTATTAACAGAAAACATACCAATGACGACTTCGGGGTTCTCTTGGGCTTCATCGGCGGAGAGGTGATGAACGTACCCCTTGATGTTTTGCTGGTTCGGGCATGACTCCATAAAATTGACTTGTGGCCTGAATATATCATTCGCCTTGCTGTTCTTGGGACACTGTCTAGCATAATGTATGGTTTTCCCACTACTGAAGCAAGTATTGTTGCGCTGGCGCTCCTCTTGCACTGGGTTGGTCACGACATTCTTGACTTGAGTGGTGGTCTTGTTAACATTCTGTTGCTGAAAGTGCTAGTTATCGACTAGAGGGGGGTGAATAGGCGATTTTTATCAAAGTCTTGAAAACATGGAAGTTTCGAAGACAAGCAATAGAAATGACCTAATTGATATGCAACGGAAGATAAACTACAACAAGCAAGCCATAGTCAAGTATGCAATTATGTGAACATACAAAGACTAATAGCAGCTAGGTAGTTAGGATCAGGATGGAAGATAGTATGAAGCCATTCAATGATAGTAGTCAAGCAATGAAGTCAAACAAATAAGACAAATAGGTAATGACTTCACAAAGACTAACTCAAAGTAAAGGAAGGGAAAAGATAGAACCAGTCACTTGTTGAAGACACATGATTTGTTGGACCAGTTCCAGTTGCTGTGACAACTGTACGCCTGGTTAGGGAGGCTGAGATTCAACTCAGAAGACCGCGTCATCACCTTATTCCCCTTGAGCTAAGGACAGACAGTCCTCGCCCAATCACTGTGGTAAGTCTTCAAGGTAGACTTCCGAACCTTCACAGACTTTGTTCACCGGCGATCCACAATGACTCTTGGATGCTTAGAACGCGACGCCTAACCGGCTGGAGGATCCACAGTCCTCAAGTGTAATAAGTCTTCAGGTCACTCAGACAGAAAGACTTCAGTGATGCCTAACACTCTTTGGCTCTGGGTGTTTGGGCTTTGTCCTCGCAAGGATTTCTCTCTCAAAGGCTTCGAGGTGGGTTGCTCTCAAAACAACAAAAGCCGTAAACTAACTCTGAGCAGCCACCAACTTATGGTGTAGGGGGTGGGCTATTTATAGCCACAAGGCAACCCGACCTGATATGTCCGAAATGACCCTAGGTCACTAAGGAACTGACACGTGTTCCAACGGTCAGATTTCAAACACACACGACAACTTTACTTGGGCTACAAGCAAAGCTGACTCATCCAGCTCTGGATAAGATTTGCTCTCATTGTCTTCGCTCGAAGACATAGGATTTGGGTTGAGCATCACTTCAGTCACTCTGACTTGGTTCACTTGGACCCCACTTAACAGTACGGTGGTTCCTATGACTCAACAAAGAAGAAAAGGAAACAACAAAACAACACAGTCTTCGCGCTCCATAGTCTTCACTCAATGTCTTCTCATGTCATAGTCTTCAATGTGAATATCTTCACATACCACCATTGTCGTCAATGTCTTAATACATTTTTAGGGGTCATCTCCGATAGGTAAACCGAATCAATGAGGGACACGACCCGCATTATCCTGCAATTCTCACAAACGCATTAGTCCCTCAACCAACTTTGTCTTCAATACTCCAAAACCAACTAGGGGTGGCACTAGATGCACTTATAATCTCCCCTTTTTTGGTGATTGATGACAAACTGGTTGAAGTTTTGAACGGGAAAGAAGTATGTGAAATTGTAAAGGATAGGGTATTGTCTTCATAAGTGGCAAGGGCTCCCCCTGAAGATGTGCATATAAGTAATTTGGTTTTGGAATGCAAATTCACATGGCAGGTTGTACTTGTGGAGATCCTCTTCAACTTATGAAGATAATTCATCATGCATGAAATGATATAACTAAGAGGATGACATGCATAATGAAAAATGGACGTCTGCAGAATGATCTAAGTGCGGAAGTTATCATCGCACATGGAAAAGCAAATAAGTTGCAGACGACCATCGAGTTTAAGTGTTACAACTCAAAGAACGAAATGTATCAAAAGCAAGAGTTGTAAACACATAGGCAAAATATAGAGCAACCGCCCATATGAACCCGCTTGAAGACTATCAAACTCATATGCTTCTCCCCCTTTTGTCAGTAATGACCAAAAAGGTTTGAAGACATAGAGCATCTACTCGTCCTCATGAGGAGTAGGTGAAGCAGCAGGGTTGTCGTTGTTGTTTGGCGGCGCAGACGAACTTGGTGCAGTGTCGATGCGTGCAGAAGTAGGGGGTGGTGAAGTAGCATCGTCTTCATCATCGATCACATTGGCATTCATAGTTGCAGCGGAGGAAGAATAGTCAGAGTCTTCAAGGGATGGAGTTCGTCGTAGGACAGCATTCCATGGAGGAGTGGAGTCAAACTTGAATCTTTCAGTGAAGCCATCGTCTTGAAGATCTGCTTCAGCACTGAGCAGGGTCAAACTCTTCCATGATCGCCGACAGGTTTCGTGAGTGACAAATGCATTCTTGGTGGCAAGATTGCGAATGCGATTTACATCCACCAAGAGGCTTTGCATCTGAGGCTTGAGCGAAAAGTGATGCTTATCTTGTATCTAATGCAGTGCCACAAGAAGTTCTCGGTCATTCAGGACACGAGAGCGCTTCTTAGATCTTTGGGCAATTGTGCTCTCAATAGCTTCAGTTGGCGCACGATGAGGTAGACGAGTGTTTCCAGCCATTGGATAAACACGAGTTACTGCTTGGACTCCTTCCATAGGCTGAGTGAAGCTATGGTGTTTAGCATTTTGAAGACAGAGAGGCTTCTTGGTAGGCTCAGGGTATATGGCTTCAACTGACATATCAACCTCTGGTAGAAAGATCACATGATTGCGAGCAGAGGGCTGATAATTGATAGAAGAGTGTAGCTTGATAAGGCGCATGACCCATGGAGCATAGAATTTCAGGCCAAAAAGGTCAGATCCAGATGCAGCCAGTTGCCGGAGGAAGAAATCTTGTGCATTGAAGCTGATTCCATTGAGGATGTAAAAGACCGATGTCTTCATGGCTCCTTCAAGTTTTGCAGCTGATGAATGTCCTTTGATTGGCCATAGAGTCCGCCTGATGATGTGATATATTGTGCGCGACAGATACTCAAGGTCATCAACAAAGAACTCCTTTGGGTATTCAGCGTCATGTGGCAAAGGCTTCATCATGCTCAACATCTGGCTCATGTTGGGTTTTGGCTTATGGAAGATGCTCTCCAGTGCATTGCGGTGGTGTTGACAACTAGGTTCGTACAGCTCTCCGGGAGTGGATAACCTTGTAAGCTCAATGATGTCAAGAGCTTTGGCTTCATGATGAACATTTCCTGTCATCCACTCGAGAACCCATGTCTTTGTATCCCTGTTGTAGTCGCGAATGTGGAGGGTAGCATAGAATTGAAGCAAAAGTTCTTCATTCCAATGTTCTTTGTCTGTCACAAAGCTGAGCAGACCAGCATCACGAAAGCAGTCAAGTGCTTCTTCTAAGCATGGCAGTCCAGCAATGGCTTTAGTGTCAAGGCGCATATGAGGGAAAATGCGCCCTTGATCATACAGAATGCAAGAGTAATAGCTTTGTTGCTGATGACTCCAGAAACGAAAAGATGATATTCTTGGTCTTGAGTAGGGGTTCTTTGAGCTGTCAAAGAAGGTGTTGTGGCTTTTGAAGCCATTTGCATTGAAGGACCCTGCAGATGTGGCAGTACCTGGAAACCTTGGCAGTCTTGGCTTTGGTTTCTGGACCTGAGGCCTATGCTCAATGTGATAATCAAACTGAGAACCAGAGACATTAGGCGGAGGGACCAGAACGGGCCATCTTACTGTGATTAGCTTGCCATGGTTGTATGCTTGCTCAATTGTATAGGGTCTTGGTGGCGAAACAGGAGCAGTGGCAACAACAGTGGCTTCAGGCTGCACAATAGAAGCTTCAGGAGCAGTAGCAGCATTGACTTCTGGCATGTTGCTTGGTGCAGGCTCCACATTAGCTTCAGCCATGACTACGTCATTGGCTTCATTTGTGTTGGTGGTGGCAGCCTCAACGTTTTCAACTTCCACTTGTTGAGCTGGAGGGTCTGGCATAGGCACGTTCACTTCAGGAACAATTTCTTTAGTGATGGGGGAGTAGGGACACGTTCTTCTTGATGTTCGTCATCGGCTGATGCAGCCGGATTGTCTTCAGCAGCTTGGGCTTCAGACACAGAGACATTCACAGTTGGAGTGGCTTCTGAAAACACTTGACGTGCAACAGATTGGTGGTGCACTTCTTCTGGAACGCTCGAAAGAGGGACTTGAGGCCTTGGTCCTTTGCGAAGCCTTTGTAATACAGGCGACGCCTTTGGAGATGGAGTTGGCTGGGCCTCATCCTCTTCAACTTGCACAGATGGTGTGACTTGTTGTTGTTGGGGAGTACTGGGGGAGTCTTGTTGTTGTGGGCGATCAGCCCATGATGCATCCTGAGCAATTGGCGTCAGAGGACGACCAATGCTGATGATTTCGCTGTTCATGAGAACAGGCAATGATACCACGTTGTGTTCAATCTGAGGAAGAACTTCATCATCTTCAACATTGTCATGGTGACCAATGCCTTCAGCAGCGATGGGATCAACTGCTGGAATTTCTTCAGCTTCATGAGCCTCTGTGGAAGCAGGCTCATGAACAATCATTCGTAGTTCTTGGTTTGCAGATGCAGGGCGAACCACTGAGATGGGTTCAACAACAAGGGGCTCTGTGGGAGCAGCCCGATTCTTCTTGATCTTGCGCTTCTTCTTGGAGGGAGTAGCATCAGAGGCTTCTGAGGTTTTCCTTTTTCTGGCTTCAGCCTCTGCAGCCCTCATCTTCTTCTGTTCTGAAGCGGTTGACATGGCCTTTGGCTTCGAGCCAGTCATGTTGCTTGGGAAGACTATGCGAGGTTCATCCTGCCTTGACGGTGCAGATTGGATAGTTGATAGCTTCTTCTTCTTTGCAGCCATTCTGGGGTCAATGCCAGGACGACCAAGAGCCTTGCGCTTCTCAGCCTCATTGTAGGCTAGCACAAACTTGTCAGCCAGATTCTTCATGCGCTCTCGAGAGCCTCTAGCTTCTTCACGCTTCTTGTGAAAGGCTTCTTTGAGCTCGTGCAGCATGATCTTGAAGTTCTTGACATCTTGCACACTGAGCTTGGCCACATGCTTCTTGAACTGAGCCTTTTCATAGTCGATCTTGTGCTTCAGTTCGACGATGCGCTGAGCAATAGCTAGCTTAGAAGCAATAGCACCATTGAAGGAGACGCTGAGGCCAATGGGAAGTTGCAAATCATCAAAGCTGAGATTTGGTGTGTCAAACCGCTCATCAATGAAGTTATGGATGATTTCCACGTCAAAGAGAGGCAAATTAT
Source organism: Triticum aestivum (assembly GCF_018294505.1). NCBI lineage: Eukaryota > Viridiplantae > Streptophyta > Magnoliopsida > Poales > Poaceae > Triticum > Triticum aestivum. Next base: position 2,036 of record NW_025233083.1, on the reverse strand, counting down.
TGAAGATCTCTACTTCTTCCTTGCTATTGATTAGTTGCTCAAAAGCATCATCTGCAAGATCATCATCGCTGGATAGATCAATGTGCTCTTCATGCAGAATGGAAGCAGGAGTCAATGTCTGATCAGTAGTCTTGATGATTTTCTTTTTCTTCTCCGTCTTCTTTGAGATGCGTGATAGATCTTCAGACTGCACACTGTCTTCAGGAGGTGCAGTGGCCAGTGGCTTCACACGTGAAGCTTTTGGAGGTGTAGCTGACGTTGAAGCCTTAATCTTCTTTAGCTTCTGCGGCTTTGGAGGTGGAGCTGGGGATTCATCAGTGTCAGCATCATTTTCAGAATGATCCACTTTGGCACCTTGTACCAAGATGTATGAGATGAGGCCATCAAGGTTTGAAAAGGGGCCGATTTCATTGGGTTCCGCATCACGTGAGCCGTCATCACGGGGAGCAGAGGGACCAGGGTTGAAGTTTAATCCCAATGACTTCTTGTTTTCCTTTGCCGATACCTTTGCATGCTGGAAGTTGCGCTTGAAGAGATTATCGTCACGACACCAGAGCAATGATGATGGATCGGCATTTTCAGGTTGTGGTCCACAGACCATACAAGGATAGAATTCTTGTGCAATAGCTTCAGCACTGTTCTTGGGGGGAAGGCCTCGGTAGAGAATATCACCCCAAGGACTTTTGATAGCATTCTTCTCAGCGTACTCCTGGGTCACGAACTTGTACTTGAACCATTGTTTAGCCCAATATCGTCGAATCCATTGGATTCGTGTCTTGCGCTGATTGTAATCCTCATCAGGATCTGTCTTGTAAAGGTCATCAGGCAAATCTTTTGATGTTCCCCCTCCATGCTGTCTGCCACCCTTCCTTACAGATTTCTTTGCAGCCATGAACTTCAAACTGAATGGCTTCAATATGTTCAAAGGCTTCAAAGGCTTTCGCTTGCTGGACAAACAGGAACTGGCTTCGGGAGAGTTAATGTGTTGCTATAAGAATTCTGCAAACGTATGCAGACTATGAGAACCTAGGGATTCTCCCATGGACATGTACCTGTGACAGCATTAGAGATGCGAGGGAAGGGGAAGAGGTCATATGCATTCTCAGAAGATTTGAAGATAAATCAGTTTGAAGACATTGACCTCATGTTGCGAAGACATTCACTTATATGTTGAGAGTTGGTTCCAGATTTGTACGAATCCGTGAATAAGTACAAGTGAGTAATCTAACTATATATGAAGCTTAAGTGAATATACTAGGCAGTATGAGATGCAGACAGAATAGATCTAACATTGTATAGACAGAAACCAATTTTGGTAAATAGGATGAATCGTTGAGGATCAAAAAGGTGGTAAAAATAGAGTTATATTTACCACACGAAGAACTGCTAGATGGGATGAATAGGAGACCGAGCAGTTCAATCCACCGTGCCCTAACTTGGTGACAGAGGACACCTACGGCGGCGGCGGAGAGGATGATGTCCGCGGCCGGCATGAGGACGGCGTCGGAGAAGTCGCGGCAGCTAAGCGCTTCGTCGCCGGCATCGTCGAGAGCTAGGGGTGGCGCTAGGGTTTTGACGAGGTGGAGAGGTGGAAGAAGGTTTTCTTGACCGCAGGGGACACGTATTTATAAGTAGGTGTGCGGCATAGCGCAATTACGCAGGTGCCCCTGCCTGTTCACATTCGAGGGACACGTGGCAAGCATGCAACATACTCAGAGTTGTCCCACGTTCCCACGCCCGCCAAGTTTGTCGGATGGTAGTTCCGGCTTCTCTGGATTTCAAACAATAAGGATGAATCATTTAAAACAGACTTAATGTTTGTCTCTGTGTCTTCTGCTGACAAGGATGCAGAGAGGACATTTGACAGTTTCAATAGAATGCATATGATTTGGACAGAGAGAGTTTGAGATAGAAAGCATAGAGAGATTAGGGTCCGATCACATTCACTTAGTTCAAAAGATTCAACAATGAAGACATAGCTATAAGTGAATGCTGTAGAGGACAGAATACTAGTATATATATATATATATATATAT
>NW_025233082.1:0-8587 GCF_018294505.1 Triticum aestivum | reverse complement strand
ACGGTAATATCCGGCTAATCCAAGAAAACTTTGGATCTGAGATACGGTTGTGGGCGGAAACCAATCGAGTACATCCTTTACTTTACTTGGGCCCACGGCTATACCTTCGGTGGATAGCACATGTCCAAGGAATCCAACTTGCTTGAGCGAAAACTCACATTTACTGAATTTGGCGTATAACTGATGTTCACGGAGTTGTTGCAACACTGCTCGGAGGTGTTCTTTGTGCGCTTCTTCTCTTCTTGAGTAAATAAGTATATCATCGATGAAAACTACCACGAATTTATCGAGGAAGTCCATCATATGCATGAAGAAGGCAGGGGCGTTGGTGAGACCAAAGGACATAACTGCATATTCATAAAGACCATATCAAGTGGTGAATGCGGTCTTAGGAATATCCTCCTTTTTAATCTTGAGCTGATGGTATCCAGTTCGTAAATCAATCTTGGAGAATACCTTGGACCCACTGAGCTGATCAAACAGGTCATCAATCCTTGGCAACGGATATTTATTTTTGATTGTGACATCATTCAGCTGACAGTAATCCACACATATGCGGAGGCTGCCATCCTTTTTGTCCACGAAGATAGCAGGTGATCCCCATGGTGAAGAGCTGGGACGGATATATCCTTTCTGGAGCATTTCATCAAGCTGTTTCTTTAGCTCCACTAATTTTGATGAGGGCATCCGGTAATACTTCTTGTGTAATGTGCGGTTCCGGGCACAAGATCTATTGCACACTCAATCTGTCAATCGGGTGGCATGCCTGGCAGTTCTTCTGGAAATACATCAGGAAACTCACTGACCACAGGAATTAATTCCAATTCAGCCACAACGATGAAGACCAATTCTTTCTTGGGTATGCTTCTGCGAGCATAAAATTTTGTAGTCTGTCCTTCCTGGCTGGTCAAAGTGACTTCTCGGGTCGCACAATTTATGCATACTTGATACTGAGTCAGCCAATTCATACCCAAGATAACATCCAACTTAGCAGACTCAATAATTATCAAAGAAGTTGGAAAACAGACTCCGTTGATATTGACTTCCAGATTACGGCAGACTAGATTGCTCCTGATTAAGGATCCCAGGGTTTGTACCAGCATATTGTTGCCCAAAAGTGAACAAGGAAATTTGTTTTGGGTAACAAAACTGTGAGAAATGAAAGAGTGGGAAGCCCGAGAGTCAAACAAAATCACTGCAGGTATGTTATTAACAGAAAACATACCAATGACGACTTCGGGGTTCTCTTGGGCTTCATCGGCGGAGAGGTGATGAACGTACCCCTTGATGTTTTGCTGGTTCGGGCATGACTCCATAAAATTGACTTGTGGCCTGAATATATCATTCGCCTTGCTGTTCTTGGGACACTGTCTAGCATAATGTATGGTTTTCCCACTACTGAAGCAAGTATTGTTGCGCTGGCGCTCCTCTTGCACTGGGTTGGTCACGACATTCTTGACTTGAGTGGTGGTCTTGTTAACATTCTGTTGCTGAAAGTGCTAGTTATCGACTAGAGGGGGGTGAATAGGCGATTTTTATCAAAGTCTTGAAAACATGGAAGTTTCGAAGACAAGCAATAGAAATGACCTAATTGATATGCAACGGAAGATAAACTACAACAAGCAAGCCATAGTCAAGTATGCAATTATGTGAACATACAAAGACTAATAGCAGCTAGGTAGTTAGGATCAGGATGGAAGATAGTATGAAGCCATTCAATGATAGTAGTCAAGCAATGAAGTCAAACAAATAAGACAAATAGGTAATGACTTCACAAAGACTAACTCAAAGTAAAGGAAGGGAAAAGATAGAACCAGTCACTTGTTGAAGACACATGATTTGTTGGACCAGTTCCAGTTGCTGTGACAACTGTACGCCTGGTTAGGGAGGCTGAGATTCAACTCAGAAGACCGCGTCATCACCTTATTCCCCTTGAGCTAAGGACAGACAGTCCTCGCCCAATCACTGTGGTAAGTCTTCAAGGTAGACTTCCGAACCTTCACAGACTTTGTTCACCGGCGATCCACAATGACTCTTGGATGCTTAGAACGCGACGCCTAACCGGCTGGAGGATCCACAGTCCTCAAGTGTAATAAGTCTTCAGGTCACTCAGACAGAAAGACTTCAGTGATGCCTAACACTCTTTGGCTCTGGGTGTTTGGGCTTTGTCCTCGCAAGGATTTCTCTCTCAAAGGCTTCGAGGTGGGTTGCTCTCAAAACAACAAAAGCCGTAAACTAACTCTGAGCAGCCACCAACTTATGGTGTAGGGGGTGGGCTATTTATAGCCACAAGGCAACCCGACCTGATATGTCCGAAATGACCCTAGGTCACTAAGGAACTGACACGTGTTCCAACGGTCAGATTTCAAACACACACGACAACTTTACTTGGGCTACAAGCAAAGCTGACTCATCCAGCTCTGGATAAGATTTGCTCTCATTGTCTTCGCTCGAAGACATAGGATTTGGGTTGAGCATCACTTCAGTCACTCTGACTTGGTTCACTTGGACCCCACTTAACAGTACGGTGGTTCCTATGACTCAACAAAGAAGAAAAGGAAACAACAAAACAACACAGTCTTCGCGCTCCATAGTCTTCACTCAATGTCTTCTCATGTCATAGTCTTCAATGTGAATATCTTCACATACCACCATTGTCGTCAATGTCTTAATACATTTTTAGGGGTCATCTCCGATAGGTAAACCGAATCAATGAGGGACACGACCCGCATTATCCTGCAATTCTCACAAACGCATTAGTCCCTCAACCAACTTTGTCTTCAATACTCCAAAACCAACTAGGGGTGGCACTAGATGCACTTATAATCTCCCCTTTTTTGGTGATTGATGACAAACTGGTTGAAGTTTTGAACGGGAAAGAAGTATGTGAAATTGTAAAGGATAGGGTATTGTCTTCATAAGTGGCAAGGGCTCCCCCTGAAGATGTGCATATAAGTAATTTGGTTTTGGAATGCAAATTCACATGGCAGGTTGTACTTGTGGAGATCCTCTTCAACTTATGAAGATAATTCATCATGCATGAAATGATATAACTAAGAGGATGACATGCATAATGAAAAATGGACGTCTGCAGAATGATCTAAGTGCGGAAGTTATCATCGCACATGGAAAAGCAAATAAGTTGCAGACGACCATCGAGTTTAAGTGTTACAACTCAAAGAACGAAATGTATCAAAAGCAAGAGTTGTAAACACATAGGCAAAATATAGAGCAACCGCCCATATGAACCCGCTTGAAGACTATCAAACTCATATGCTTCTCCCCCTTTTGTCAGTAATGACCAAAAAGGTTTGAAGACATAGAGCATCTACTCGTCCTCATGAGGAGTAGGTGAAGCAGCAGGGTTGTCGTTGTTGTTTGGCGGCGCAGACGAACTTGGTGCAGTGTCGATGCGTGCAGAAGTAGGGGGTGGTGAAGTAGCATCGTCTTCATCATCGATCACATTGGCATTCATAGTTGCAGCGGAGGAAGAATAGTCAGAGTCTTCAAGGGATGGAGTTCGTCGTAGGACAGCATTCCATGGAGGAGTGGAGTCAAACTTGAATCTTTCAGTGAAGCCATCGTCTTGAAGATCTGCTTCAGCACTGAGCAGGGTCAAACTCTTCCATGATCGCCGACAGGTTTCGTGAGTGACAAATGCATTCTTGGTGGCAAGATTGCGAATGCGATTTACATCCACCAAGAGGCTTTGCATCTGAGGCTTGAGCGAAAAGTGATGCTTATCTTGTATCTAATGCAGTGCCACAAGAAGTTCTCGGTCATTCAGGACACGAGAGCGCTTCTTAGATCTTTGGGCAATTGTGCTCTCAATAGCTTCAGTTGGCGCACGATGAGGTAGACGAGTGTTTCCAGCCATTGGATAAACACGAGTTACTGCTTGGACTCCTTCCATAGGCTGAGTGAAGCTATGGTGTTTAGCATTTTGAAGACAGAGAGGCTTCTTGGTAGGCTCAGGGTATATGGCTTCAACTGACATATCAACCTCTGGTAGAAAGATCACATGATTGCGAGCAGAGGGCTGATAATTGATAGAAGAGTGTAGCTTGATAAGGCGCATGACCCATGGAGCATAGAATTTCAGGCCAAAAAGGTCAGATCCAGATGCAGCCAGTTGCCGGAGGAAGAAATCTTGTGCATTGAAGCTGATTCCATTGAGGATGTAAAAGACCGATGTCTTCATGGCTCCTTCAAGTTTTGCAGCTGATGAATGTCCTTTGATTGGCCATAGAGTCCGCCTGATGATGTGATATATTGTGCGCGACAGATACTCAAGGTCATCAACAAAGAACTCCTTTGGGTATTCAGCGTCATGTGGCAAAGGCTTCATCATGCTCAACATCTGGCTCATGTTGGGTTTTGGCTTATGGAAGATGCTCTCCAGTGCATTGCGGTGGTGTTGACAACTAGGTTCGTACAGCTCTCCGGGAGTGGATAACCTTGTAAGCTCAATGATGTCAAGAGCTTTGGCTTCATGATGAACATTTCCTGTCATCCACTCGAGAACCCATGTCTTTGTATCCCTGTTGTAGTCGCGAATGTGGAGGGTAGCATAGAATTGAAGCAAAAGTTCTTCATTCCAATGTTCTTTGTCTGTCACAAAGCTGAGCAGACCAGCATCACGAAAGCAGTCAAGTGCTTCTTCTAAGCATGGCAGTCCAGCAATGGCTTTAGTGTCAAGGCGCATATGAGGGAAAATGCGCCCTTGATCATACAGAATGCAAGAGTAATAGCTTTGTTGCTGATGACTCCAGAAACGAAAAGATGATATTCTTGGTCTTGAGTAGGGGTTCTTTGAGCTGTCAAAGAAGGTGTTGTGGCTTTTGAAGCCATTTGCATTGAAGGACCCTGCAGATGTGGCAGTACCTGGAAACCTTGGCAGTCTTGGCTTTGGTTTCTGGACCTGAGGCCTATGCTCAATGTGATAATCAAACTGAGAACCAGAGACATTAGGCGGAGGGACCAGAACGGGCCATCTTACTGTGATTAGCTTGCCATGGTTGTATGCTTGCTCAATTGTATAGGGTCTTGGTGGCGAAACAGGAGCAGTGGCAACAACAGTGGCTTCAGGCTGCACAATAGAAGCTTCAGGAGCAGTAGCAGCATTGACTTCTGGCATGTTGCTTGGTGCAGGCTCCACATTAGCTTCAGCCATGACTACGTCATTGGCTTCATTTGTGTTGGTGGTGGCAGCCTCAACGTTTTCAACTTCCACTTGTTGAGCTGGAGGGTCTGGCATAGGCACGTTCACTTCAGGAACAATTTCTTTAGTGATGGGGGAGTAGGGACACGTTCTTCTTGATGTTCGTCATCGGCTGATGCAGCCGGATTGTCTTCAGCAGCTTGGGCTTCAGACACAGAGACATTCACAGTTGGAGTGGCTTCTGAAAACACTTGACGTGCAACAGATTGGTGGTGCACTTCTTCTGGAACGCTCGAAAGAGGGACTTGAGGCCTTGGTCCTTTGCGAAGCCTTTGTAATACAGGCGACGCCTTTGGAGATGGAGTTGGCTGGGCCTCATCCTCTTCAACTTGCACAGATGGTGTGACTTGTTGTTGTTGGGGAGTACTGGGGGAGTCTTGTTGTTGTGGGCGATCAGCCCATGATGCATCCTGAGCAATTGGCGTCAGAGGACGACCAATGCTGATGATTTCGCTGTTCATGAGAACAGGCAATGATACCACGTTGTGTTCAATCTGAGGAAGAACTTCATCATCTTCAACATTGTCATGGTGACCAATGCCTTCAGCAGCGATGGGATCAACTGCTGGAATTTCTTCAGCTTCATGAGCCTCTGTGGAAGCAGGCTCATGAACAATCATTCGTAGTTCTTGGTTTGCAGATGCAGGGCGAACCACTGAGATGGGTTCAACAACAAGGGGCTCTGTGGGAGCAGCCCGATTCTTCTTGATCTTGCGCTTCTTCTTGGAGGGAGTAGCATCAGAGGCTTCTGAGGTTTTCCTTTTTCTGGCTTCAGCCTCTGCAGCCCTCATCTTCTTCTGTTCTGAAGCGGTTGACATGGCCTTTGGCTTCGAGCCAGTCATGTTGCTTGGGAAGACTATGCGAGGTTCATCCTGCCTTGACGGTGCAGATTGGATAGTTGATAGCTTCTTCTTCTTTGCAGCCATTCTGGGGTCAATGCCAGGACGACCAAGAGCCTTGCGCTTCTCAGCCTCATTGTAGGCTAGCACAAACTTGTCAGCCAGATTCTTCATGCGCTCTCGAGAGCCTCTAGCTTCTTCACGCTTCTTGTGAAAGGCTTCTTTGAGCTCGTGCAGCATGATCTTGAAGTTCTTGACATCTTGCACACTGAGCTTGGCCACATGCTTCTTGAACTGAGCCTTTTCATAGTCGATCTTGTGCTTCAGTTCGACGATGCGCTGAGCAATAGCTAGCTTAGAAGCAATAGCACCATTGAAGGAGACGCTGAGGCCAATGGGAAGTTGCAAATCATCAAAGCTGAGATTTGGTGTGTCAAACCGCTCATCAATGAAGTTATGGATGATTTCCACGTCAAAGAGAGGCAAATTATTGAAGATCTCTACTTCTTCCTTGCTATTGATTAGTTGCTCAAAAGCATCATCTGCAAGATCATCATCGCTGGATAGATCAATGTGCTCTTCATGCAGAATGGAAGCAGGAGTCAATGTCTGATCAGTAGTCTTGATGATTTTCTTTTTCTTCTCCGTCTTCTTTGAGATGCGTGATAGATCTTCAGACTGCACACTGTCTTCAGGAGGTGCAGTGGCCAGTGGCTTCACACGTGAAGCTTTTGGAGGTGTAGCTGACGTTGAAGCCTTAATCTTCTTTAGCTTCTGCGGCTTTGGAGGTGGAGCTGGGGATTCATCAGTGTCAGCATCATTTTCAGAATGATCCACTTTGGCACCTTGTACCAAGATGTATGAGATGAGGCCATCAAGGTTTGAAAAGGGGCCGATTTCATTGGGTTCCGCATCACGTGAGCCGTCATCACGGGGAGCAGAGGGACCAGGGTTGAAGTTTAATCCCAATGACTTCTTGTTTTCCTTTGCCGATACCTTTGCATGCTGGAAGTTGCGCTTGAAGAGATTATCGTCACGACACCAGAGCAATGATGATGGATCGGCATTTTCAGGTTGTGGTCCACAGACCATACAAGGATAGAATTCTTGTGCAATAGCTTCAGCACTGTTCTTGGGGGGAAGGCCTCGGTAGAGAATATCACCCCAAGGACTTTTGATAGCATTCTTCTCAGCGTACTCCTGGGTCACGAACTTGTACTTGAACCATTGTTTAGCCCAATATCGTCGAATCCATTGGATTCGTGTCTTGCGCTGATTGTAATCCTCATCAGGATCTGTCTTGTAAAGGTCATCAGGCAAATCTTTTGATGTTCCCCCTCCATGCTGTCTGCCACCCTTCCTTACAGATTTCTTTGCAGCCATGAACTTCAAACTGAATGGCTTCAATATGTTCAAAGGCTTCAAAGGCTTTCGCTTGCTGGACAAACAGGAACTGGCTTCGGGAGAGTTAATGTGTTGCTATAAGAATTCTGCAAACGTATGCAGACTATGAGAACCTAGGGATTCTCCCATGGACATGTACCTGTGACAGCATTAGAGATGCGAGGGAAGGGGAAGAGGTCATATGCATTCTCAGAAGATTTGAAGATAAATCAGTTTGAAGACATTGACCTCATGTTGCGAAGACATTCACTTATATGTTGAGAGTTGGTTCCAGATTTGTACGAATCCGTGAATAAGTACAAGTGAGTAATCTAACTATATATGAAGCTTAAGTGAATATACTAGGCAGTATGAGATGCAGACAGAATAGATCTAACATTGTATAGACAGAAACCAATTTTGGTAAATAGGATGAATCGTTGAGGATCAAAAAGGTGGTAAAAATAGAGTTATATTTACCACACGAAGAACTGCTAGATGGGATGAATAGGAGACCGAGCAGTTCAATCCACCGTGCCCTAACTTGGTGACGGAGGACACCTACGGCGGCGGCGGAGAGGATGATGTCCGCGGCCGGCATGAGGACGGCGTCGGAGAAGTCGCGGCAGCTAAGCGCTTCGTCGCCGGCGTCGTCGAGAGCTAGGGGTGGCGCTAGGGTTTTGACGAGGTGGAGAGGTGGAAGAAGGTTTTCTTGACCGCAGGGGACACGTATTTATAAGTAGGTGTGCAGCATAGCGCAATTACGCAGGTGCCCCTGCCTGTTCACATTCGAGGGACACGTGGCAAGCATGCAACATACTCAGAGTTGTCCCACGTTCCCACGCCCGCCAAGTTTGTCGGATGGTAGTTCCGGCTTCTCTGGATTTCAAACAATAAGGATGAATCATTTAAAACAGACTTAATGTTTGTCTCTGTGTCTTCTGCTGACAAGGATGCAGAGAGGACATTTGACAGTTTCAATAGAATGCATATGATTTGGACAGAGAGAGTTTGAGATAGAAAGCATAGAGAGATTAGGGTCCGATCACATTCACTTAGTTCAAAAGATTCAACAATGAAGACATAGCTATAAGTGAATGCTGTAGAGGACAGAATACTAGTATATATATATATATATATATAT
>NW_025233081.1:0-8588 GCF_018294505.1 Triticum aestivum | reverse complement strand
TTGGATCGGTCGGATCGTGAAGACGTACGACTACATCAACCGCGTTGTCATAATGCTTCCGCTTACGGTCTACGAGGGTACGTGGACTACACTCTCTCCTCTCGTTGCTATGCCATCACCATGATCTTGCGTGTACGTAGGAATTTTTTTGAAATTACTACGTTCCCCAACACGCACGCCACCTCTGGACGACCCTCTCTCTTCTCCACTAAGGCCCACTAATGCCCATTAATCCCCACCCCCCGGGAGGGGGGGGGGGGGTTCAGGTAACGCTCCGGTACTCCGGTTTTATTCGAAACTTCTCCGGAACACTTCCGGTGTCCGAACATAGCCTTTAAATATATCAATCTTTATGTCTCAACCATTTCGAGACTCCTCGTCATGTCCATGATCACATCCGGGACTCTGAACAACCTTCGGTACATCATATCACATCAACTCATAATACCAATCATCATCGAACGTTAAACGTGTGGACCCTATGGGTTCGAGAACTATGTAGACATGACCGAGACACAATACCGGTCAATAACGAATAGCGCAACCTAGATGCTCATATTGGCTCCTACATATTCTACGAAGATCTTTATCGGTCAAACCGCATAACAACATACGTTGTTCCCTTTGTTATCGGTATGTTACTTGCCCAAGATTCGATCGGTGGTATCATCATACCTAGTTCACTCTCGTTACCGGCAAGTCTCTTTACTCATTCCTTAATACTTCATCCCACAACTAACTCATTAGTCGCAATGCTTGCAAGGCTTATAGTGATGAGTATTACCGAGAGGGCCCAGAGATACCTCTCCGAAACACGGAGTGACAAATCCTAATCTCGATCTATGCCAACCCAACAAACACCTTCGGAGATACCTATAGAGCACCTTTATAATTACTCATTTATGTTGTGACATTTGGTAGCACGCAAAGTGTTCCTTCGGTATTCGGGAGTTGCATAATCTCATAGTCTGGGGAACATGTATAAGTCACGAAGAGAGCAGTAGCAATGAAATTGTAACGATCATAATGCTAAGCTAACAGATGGGTCATGTCCATCACATCATTCTCCTAATGATGTGATTCCGTTCATCAAATGACAACACATGTCTATGGTTAGCAAAGATAACCATCTTTGATTAATGAGCTAGTCAAGTAGAGACATACTAGGGACACTATGTTTTGTCTATGTATTCACACATGTACTAAGTTTCCAGTTAATACAATTCTAGCATTAATAATAAACATTTATCATGAATTAAGGAAATAAATAATACCTTTATTTGCCTCTATGGCATATTTCCTTCAGTCTCCCACTTGCACTAGAGTCAATAATCTAGTTCACATCGCCATGTGGTTTAATATCAATAGTTCACATCAGTATGTGACTAACACCTATAGTTCACATCGCCATTTGACCAACAACCAAAGGGTTTACTAGATTCAATAATCTAGTTCACATTGCTATGTGAGTAACACCGAAAGAGTACTAAGGTGTGATCATGTTTTGCTTATGAGAGAAGTTTAATCAACGGGTCTGTCAAATTCAGAGCCGTATGTATTTTGCAAATATTCTATGTCTACAATGCTATGCATAAAGCTACTCTAGTTAATTGCTCCCATTTTCAATATGCATCTAGATTGGGACTTAAAGTCATCTGGATCGGTGTAAAAGCTTGCATCGATGTAACCCTTTAGGACGAACTCTTTATCACCCCCATAACCGAGAAACATTTCCATAGTCCTCACTAAGGATAATTTTGACCACTGTCCAGTGATCTACTCTTAGATTACTATTGTACCGCCTTGCCAAAACTCCTGGCAAGGTACACAATAGGTCTTGTACACAACACATCATACTTTATAGAACATATGACTGAGGCATAGCGACCGACTTTCATTCTCTTTCTATCTTCTGCCGTGGTCGGGTTTTGAGTCTTACTCAACTTTACACCTTGTAATACAAGCAAGAACTCCTTCTTTGACTGATCTATTTTGAATTCTTTCAAAATCTTGTCAAGGTATGTACTCATTGAAAAATCTTTTTAAGCGTCTTGATCTATCTTCATAGATCTTGATGCCCAATATGTAAGCAGCTTCACTGAGATCTTTCTTTGAAAATCTTCTTTCAAACTATCCTTTACACTTTCCAGAAAATTCTACATCATTTCGGATCAACAAAATGTCATTCACGTATACTTATCAAAAAGGTTGTAGTGCTCCCACTCACTTTCTTGTAAACGTAGGCTTCATCGCAAGTCTATATATAACTATATGCTTTGATCAACTCATCAAAGCGTATATTCCAACTCCGAGATGCTTGCACCAATCCATAGATGGATCGCTGGAGCTTGCACACTTTGTTAGCACCCTTTGGATCGACAAAACCTTCTGGTTGCATCATATACAACTCTTCTTTTAGAAATATATTCAGGAATGCAGTTTTGACATCCATCTGCCAAATTTCATAATCATGAAATGTAACAATTGCTAACATGATTCAGACAGTCTTAAGCATCGCTACGGGTGAGAAAATCTCATCTTAGTCAACTCCTTGAATTTGTGGAAAACCTTTTGCGACAAGTCGAGCATTGTAGATAGTAACACTACTATCAGCGTCCGTCTTACTCTTGAAGATCCATTATTCTTAATGGCTTGCCGATCATCGGGCAAGTCCACCAAAGTCCACACTTTGTCCTTATACATGGATCCCATTTCAGATTTCATGGTATCAAGCCATTTCATGGAATCTAGGCTCATCATCGCTTCCTCATAGTTCGTAGATTCATCATTGTTTAGTAACATGACTTCCAGAATTCGATTACCGTATGATAACCCACAAGTATAGGGGATCGCAAAAGTTTTCGAGGGTAGAGTATTCAACCCAAATTTATTGATTCGACATAAGGGGAGCCAAAGAATATTCTGAAGTATTAGCAATCGAGTGATGACCCGCAAGTATACGAGATAGTTGTAGCCTCTTTCGATAAGTAAGAGTGTCGTACCCAACGAGGAGCTAAAGGTAGAACAAATACTCTCTCAAGTCCTATCGGCCACATATACGACTCTACGCACGCTTAACGTTCGCTTTACCTAGAACAAGTATGAAACTAAAAGTACTTTGTAGGTGTTGTTGGATAGGTTTGCAAGATAATAAAGAACACGTAAATAAAAAGTAGGGGATGTTTAGATAAAGATGCAAGAAAGTAAATATATCAAGTGTGGAAAAGTGGTGGTAGGAGTTGTGAAAGTGTCCCTAAGCAATTGACTACTTTACTAGACCGATAGCAAGTTTTTATGTGGGAGAGGGCCTGCTAGCATGTCATCCCTGACTTGGAATTTTATGCACTTATGATTGGAACTATTAGGAAGCAGTCCTCAACTACTAACGTTCATTAAGGTAAAACCCAACCATAGCATTAAGATATGTTGGTCCCCCTTCAATCTCGTATGTATCAATTTCTATGCTAGGCTGAAGCTTCTGTCACTCTTGCCCTCCAATACACAGTCCTATCAACATACAACTAACCCTATGATGTGATCCACACGCGCGCTCATATGATGGGCACCATAGGACAGCAACATAACCACAAGGAAATTAAATCAATCATAGCAATTCATCAACCACCAATAGGACAACGAAAATCTACTCAAACATCATAGGATGGCAACACATCATTGGAAAATAATACGAAGCATAGAGCACCCTGTTCAAGTAGAGGGTACAATGGGTTGCGGGAGAGTGGACCGCTATAGATAGAGGGGGGAAGGTGATGGAGATGTTGGTGAAGATGACGGTGGTGTTGGTGAAGATCGCGGTGATGATGATGGCCCCCGGCAGCGCTCCGGCGCCACCGGAAGCAAGGGGGAGAGGGCCCCCTTCTTCTTCTTCTTCCTTGACCTTCTCCCTAGATGGAAGAAGGGTTTCCCCTCTTGTCCTTCGCTCCCATGGCATGGGAGGGGCCAGAGCCCCTCCGATATTGGATCTATCTCTCTGTTTCTGCGTTCCCAGGTTCTGCCCCTTCACTGTTTCCTTTATATCTGGAGATTCGTAACTACGATTGGGGTGAATCTTTCGCCCAGATGTTTCTCATAAAATTAGCTTTCTTGTGCCAAAAGAAGAGCATCAACCGCCTTACGGGTGGCCCACGAGAGCCCAGGCCGCGCCCAGGGGGGAAGGCGCCCCCCTGTCTCGTGGCCACCCCGGACACCGTTTCACGTTGATTCTTCCTCCCAAAAATCACAAATATTCCAAAATAATTCTCCGTCTGTTTTTATCCCATTTGGACTCAGTTTGATATTGGGTTTCTGTGAAACAAAAAACATGCAACAGACAGGAACTGGCACTGGGCACCGGATCAATATGTTAGTCCCAAAAATAGTATAAAAAGTTGCCAATAGTATATGAAAGTTGAAGAATATTGGCATGGAACAATGAAAAATTATAGATACGACGGAGACGTATCATTGAGTTGTCCATTCAACCACACCTGGATAACTTAGTATCTGCAGCTAAGTGTTTAGTAGAAAAGTAGTATGATAGTAATGGTAATAGTGGCAGAAGTAACGATAGCAGTTTTGTAGTAATTGTAACAGTAACAACAGTAAAGTAAATAAGCAAAACACAATATGTGAAAAGCTCATAGCAATGGATCAGTGATGTATAATTATGTCGGATGCAATTTATCATGTAATAGTTATAACATAGGGTGACACAGAACTAGCTCCAGTTCATCAATGTAATGTTGGCATATATTCCGAATATAGTCATACATGCTTATGGAAAAGAACTTGCATGACATCTTTTGTCCTACCCTCCCGTGACAGCGGGGTCCTATTGGAAACTAAGGGAAATTATGGCCTCCTTTTAATAGAGTACCAGACCAAAGCATTAACACATAGTGAATACATGAACTCCTCAAACTACGGTCATCACCGAGAAGTATCCCGATTATTGTCACTTCAGGGTTGTCGGATCAAAACACATAATAGGTGATTGTAGACTTGCAAGATAGGATCAAGAACTCACATATATTCATGAAAACATAATAGGTTCAGATCTGAAATCATGCCACTCGGGCCCTAGTGACAAGCATTAAGCATAGCAAAGTCATAGCAACATTAATCTCAGAACATAGTGGATACTAGGGATCAAACCCTAACAAAACTAACTTGATTACATGGTAAATCTCATCCAACCCATCTCCGTCCAGCAAGCCTACGATGGAATTACTCACGCACGGCGGTGAGCATCATGAAATTGGTGATGGAGGATGGTTGATGATGACGATGGTGATGAATCCCCCTCTCCAGAGCCCCGAACAGACTCCAGATTAGCCCTCCCGAGAGGTTTTAGGGCTTGGCAGCGGCTCCATATCATAAAACGCGATGAAACTTCCTCTCTGATTTTTCTCTCCGTGAAACGGAATATATGGAGTTGGAGTTGAGGTCGGTGGAGCAGCAAGAGGCCCACGAGAGAGGGGGGCGTGCCCAGGGGGAGGGGGCCCGCCCCCCACCCTCGTGGACAGGGTGTGGACCCCCTGGCATTGATTCTTTCGCCAATGTTTTTTATATTTTCCAAAAGTTATCTCCGTGGATTTGCAGGTCATTCTGATAAATTTTGTTTCTGCACAAAAATAACACCATGGCAGTTCTGCTGAAAACAGCGTCAGTCCGGGTTAGTTCAATTCAAATCATGCAAGTTGGAGTCCAAAACTAGGGCAAAAGTATTTGGAAAAGTAGATACGTTGGAGACGTATCAACTCCCCCAAGCTTAAACCTTTGCTTGTCCTCAAGCAATTCAGTTGACAAACTGAAAGTGATAAAGAAAAACTTTTACAAACTCTATTTGCTCTTGTTGTTGTAAATATGTAAAGCCAGCATTCAAGTTTTCAGCAAAGATTATGAACTAACCATATTCACAATAACACTTAGGTCTCATGTTTACTCATATCAATGGCATAATCAACTAGCGAGCAATAATAATAAAACTCGGATGACAACACTTTCTAAAAGTAATCATAATATGATATAACAAGATGGTATCTCGCTAGCCCTTTCTGGGACCGCAAAACATAAATGCAGAGCACCTTTAAAGATCAAGGACTGACTAAACACTTTAATTCATGGTAAAAGCGATCCAGTCAAGTCATACCCGATATAAACTAATAGTAATGCATGCAAATGACAGTGTGCTCTCCAGTGGGTGCTTTTTAATAAGAGGGTGATGACTCAACATAAAAGTAAATAGATAGGCCCTTTGCAGAGGGAAGTAGGGATTTGCAGAGGTGCCTGAGCTCGATTTTGAAATAGAGATGAATAACATTTTGAGCGTTATACTTTCACTGTCAACATAACAACTATGAGATCTCAATATCTTCCATGCTACATACATTATAGGCAGTTCCCAAACAGAATGGTAAAGTTTATACTCACCCACCACCAACAAACATCAATCCATGGCTTGCTCGAAACAACGAGTGCCTCCAACTAACAACAATCCTAGGGGAGTTTTGTTTAATTATTTTAATTTTCTTTGATCTTTTTTATCTTGGGACTGGGCATCCTGGTTACCCGCCATTTTCTCGTGAATGAGGAGTGGAGTCCACTCCCCTTGAGAATAACCCACCTAGCATGGAAGATACAGACAACCCTAGTTGAAATATGAGCTGCTCGAGCATACAAAACATAATTTCATTTGAAGGTTTGGAGTTTGGCACATACAAATTTACTTGGAACGGCAGGTAAATACCGCATATAGGAAGGTATGGTGGACTCGTATGGAATAACTTTGGGGGTTTTGGAGTTTGGATGCACAAGCAGTATTCCCGCTTAGTACAAGTGAAGGCTAGCAAAAGACTAGGAAGCGACCAACTGAGAGAGCGACAACAGTCATGAACATGCATTAAAATTAATCAACACCATGTGCAAGCATGAGTAGGATATAATCCACCATGAACATAAATATCGTTAAGGCTATGTTGATTTTGTTTCAACTACATGTGCCAAGTCGAGTCACTCAATTCATTTAAAGGAGGATACCATCCTATCATACCACATCACAACCATTTTAATAGCATGTTGGCACGCAAGGTAAACCGTTATAAGCTCCTAGCTAATTAAACATGACATAAGCAACTATAATCTCTAATTGTCATTGCAAGCATGTTTATTCATAATAGACTGAATCAGGAGCGATGAACTCGTCATATTTACAAAAACAAGAGAGGTCGAGTTCATACCAACTTCTCTCATCTCAATCATTTCATCGTATATCGCCATTATTACCTTTCACTTGCACGGCCGAACGATGTGTATAATAATAAGAGTGCACATGCATTGGACTAAGCTGGAATCTACAAGCATTCAACTTAAGAGAGAAGAAAAGGTAATATGGGCTCTTGGTTAAATAAACAATCATGCATATGAGAGCCAGTAAGCATTTCATTATGGTCTTCTACTCTTGACCCCCAAAGGAAAGAAAAGAAATAAAACTATTTACACGGTAAAGCTCCCAACAAGCAAAAGAAGAATGGTAAATATTTTTGGGTTTTTCATTTAATTATTACTACAAGCATGGTAATTAAACTAACTATTTTTTTGGTTTTTCTTAAAGTTTATCTAACACACGAGAAGAAAACTAGAAAAAGAAATTAAACTAGCATGGATAGTACAATGAAAGAGTATGAGCACCGACAGTAGAATGAATGTGTGAACATGAATGTAAAGTTGGTGGGAAATTCGTACTCCCCAAGCTTAGGCTTTTGGCCTAAGTTGGTCTATGGCCATGGGTAGCCTGGCTGATATCTGTAGTTGTAGCTCTGGTCGTACTGAGATGCAGCAGCCATTGCCTCCTCGGCTGGATCCTGACGGCGGGCCACCTTCGCCCTTCTCTCGTACTCGTTTGCCTCTTCCCTGGTGACAACATATCTTCGTTTTGCATGATAATCAAAAAGGGTAGGAGCAGGGAGAGTAATATGGACAGCACGACGTCTGTCAAAGATTAGTCGATATTCGAGGAATTGTTCATTCCTCTCAAGAAAATGATGACTAAGCATGGCATTATGATCTAAATAAGGGGAGGCAACTCCATATCATTTTCATGTATATGTATCTCAAGATAATTAGCCATACGGGCTGCATAAATTCCTCCGAAAAAGTCTCCAGCTAAACCATTATGATGCAACCTAAGTGCAACAATTGCCCCCAAATTGTATTGTTTATCACCTAATACAGCACTCTTGAGAACACAAAGATCAGGAACACACATCTGACATGATTTATCTTTACCGTTAATGCATCTGCCAATGAAGAGAGCAAAATAATGTATAGCAGGAAAATGAATGCTCCCTATGGTAGCTTGTGCTATTTCTCTAGATTCTCCCACAGTGATACTAGAAAGGAAGTCTTTATATTCAGATTTAGTAGGTTCATTAACACTTCCCCACTGCGGGAGTTTGCAAGCAGTAGTAAAATGTTCTAGGTCCATGGTATATGATTTATCATAAATATCAAACAGGACACTTTGAGAATTGTGCGAAGATGTAAATTTAAACCTTCTCACGAATGAATCAGTTAAATACTGGTATTGC
>NW_025233080.1:0-8589 GCF_018294505.1 Triticum aestivum | reverse complement strand
ACTATCATATACGTGAGCCAAAAGGCGCAAACGGTCCCGGGAAAAAGGTAAGACGACACCCGTGGGAATACCGTGCGTGAGGCCGCAAAGTGATATGAGGTGTTACCAGCTAGATCGATGTGACATCGAGTCGGGGTCCTGACAGCGTTGGCATCAGAGCCGGACTGCCTGTAGGTTCTCCAAGCCAAACTGGTCGATGTTGAGTCTAGAAATTCTTTAGTTATATGTAGGGGAATTGTTTGTGGGATGGAACGTAAGGCTCTTTTTACTCCTTATACCTTATGACTTTCTGATCTGAGTCGGTCCATTCTTCCACCGGGGGTTAAGGAATTAGGATCTATTTCTCTATCAGGATCACGTGTTACTAATCAGTAGTACCTTATAAGTTTGATGGATACAAGCCTAGTTCAGTTCTTCTACCACATCATGTTGCCAAAATGGTTTCAGAACTTTGATATGATGATGTTGAGTGTGTACGAAATCCTTTGTCAAATGTCTCAAAATCCTTTTTGAGCATTTACAGCTGTTATGCTGCCGAAATTTTGCTAGAAATTCTAATGCCTTTGCATTATAATTGTGCTTTCAGATGGCCACTCGCGACCTCAATCAAGTGGTTCGCCTGACTCGATGCCTAGATGTACCCGGCCATACTGCTAAGTTGGTCAGGGTAATGACTGAGGCTGGATACCGCTGGTATCCTGAGTACACGGTCGAAGAGCAATTCCGAGATTTTAATCAAAGCCAGTATCTCTGCACTGTCAGGATATTTCCATCTTATCCTGGATCCACTGAGCCTCTTCACTGCTCCTATGGACTCGGGGTTACTATCGAGATGGCTGTGCAGGACGCCGCCTACTCTATGATGACCATTATGCGAGTCAGATCTGGTCTATTTCGGGACTCTGACTTCCGGTATATGCCAGGATCACTTCCGGGAGCACAAGGATATCTCCAAGCTATTTATGCTGACTCCACTCAGGAGGATTCACGGACTCGCACCACTGCTGAGATGCTCGAGGATAAGGACCGTGAAAAACGGGCCTTAAGGTTAGAGCTCTTCAATACCCGTGCTGACCACTGGGCCACTTTGACTCGGTTCGCACCGACGGTGCAAGCTGGATTCTCAGATATGCGCGATCTCTATCCTGTGAGATCTGCTCTGCCAGACGTGATGGTTTGGCGTGATGTAGGAGGCATCACCCCACCTCGCGGTCCCCGCAGGCCACCGTTTGTTGGTCCACGACCTCATCCTAGCCCCTATGGTCCACAAGCTCCGCGAGATCGTTTGTTTCCGGATGAACATGTTGAGCTTCCAGGCTATGGAGGTGACTTCTACGAGGACTACTACGGATCGGTCTGAGTTAGTAGTAGTATCACTAGTTCGCACTAGCTGTGTCGTCTATCGTCCTGCGTGACTCGTGGGATATGACCTAGTTTGTACTCTTTCCGGAGATGTAGAAAAATAATGTATAGGAGCTTGGAATGCCTCCGATGAGATGTAATCCTTTTCTCACCGTAATAGTACTTTGTTTGGTCTTGTACTAAACCTTGTATGGTGTGTATGACGATGGAATAAAGAAGCAGTTTCTGTATCTACCATGTCATACGGATGATCATCTTGCATTCCGAGTTATTTCTTACATTATGTATCCCATGTCGGAATTTCATCATTCTGACTAAATCATTGTCTTGTTTACCTAGGATGGTCAACACGCGCGCTAACCCTGCTTCCCAAGAGCAGGCCGAAGGCAGTGAAGCCAGGAATGAAAATCTGCCTCATCCTCCTTCACTAGCCGAGGTGATGATGGAAGCTGAGAGAAACAAACGGGAGACAAACCGTTTGTTGGAGCGTATTGAACAGAATACAGCACACCATCAGAGGGCTAACGTGGTGTCACTCAGTGATTTTATCAAATTGCATCCACCCACGTTCCACCACTTCGTCGAGCCTCTCGACGCCGATGACTGGCTTCGCAGTATCTCTCACAAACTGCGTTCTGCGTTGGTAGCGGAGGCTGACAAGGTCACCTTTGCTGCATATCATCTTGAAGGCCCCGCTAGTCTATGGTGGGAGAATTATGGAGCCATGCGCCCAGCGGGCCATGTCACTACTTGGGCTGAGTTCAGTGAGGCTTTCCGTGAACATCATATTCCGGAGGGTCTCATGGACCGTAAACGTGAAGAATTTTGCAGTTTCACCCAAGGCCGACTTTCTGTGGATGCCTATAGCAGAGAGTTTGGTAATCTCGCACGATATGCAACCGAGGAAGTTTCTACTGACGCCAAGAAGCAAGCAAGGTTCCGCAAGGGCCTTAGTCCTGAGCTTCGCCGCGACCTCCGTCTGCATGAGTGCACATCTTTTTCGAAACTTGTCAACAAAGCCATCAGTGCTGAAACTGGTCAGACTGACTATGACGCAACACGCAAGCATGGACGTGACATGGGTTCCTCATCCGGTGCTGGTCCTCAGAAGCGCCGCGTGTGGGTACCCAACACCGCCCTGCCACCCAGGTTCACACCGAGGCCATCTTTCCAGGCGCCTCGCCCCGCTCAACAGTCTGCTCCAGCCAAGCCCTATGGGGGTCCAACCAATAATGCTCCTCCACGTACTAGTTCCGTGACTTGTTTCAAGTGTGGGGAATCTGGTCATTATATGCGTGAGTGCCCCCAGACCAACCCCAATCAATCTGCTAAAGCTGTTGGCCGTGGCAAGCCGACAGGGAAGGTGTTCCATGCCAAACCGGTCACCGCTTCACGTGGCCATGTCAACTGTATCTCTGCCGAAGAAGCTCAAGAGGATCCCAACGTCGTTCTCGGTACGCTTCTTGTTAATTGCCACCCGGCATCTGTTCTTTTCGATACAGGAGCCTCTCATTCTTTTATATCTGAAAATTATGCTCGTTTGCATAACGTTGCATTCTGTGACTTGCCATCCTCCATGGTAATTCAAACTCCGGGATCCAAATGGCAAACTTCTAGAGTAAGCCATGGAAATGAAATCCAAGTCGACAGACTTGTTTTCCTCGCATCTTTGATAGCCCTTAAATCTTCAGATATTAATATCATTTTGGGTATGGACTGGATGTCAGCTCATCAAGCCAAAATTGATTGCTTCTCTAGGACTGTTCAACTCACCCATCCTTCGGGAAAGATAGTCAATGTCTTGACCCGAATAGCCAAGCGACAATTATATTCTCTTAACGCCAGCCCTTTACCAGACCTTGAGGACGTTCCGGTAGTCCGTGACTTCCCGGATGTCTTTCCAGAGGAATTGCCAGGTGTTCCACCTGATAGGGATGTTGAGTTTGTAATAGACCTCATCCCCGGAACCGTTCCGATTGCTAGAAGACCTTATAAGATGGCACCCCTAGAACTAGCCGAGCTTAAGAAACAACTCGATGAATCCTTGAAAAAGGGCTTCATCCGCCCTAGTTCATCTCCATGGGCTTGCCCCGTCCTATTCGTTAAGAAGAAGGATGGTACGGACCGGATGGTTGTAGATTACCGACCTGTCAATTGGTCACGATCAAGAACAAATATCCACTTCCCAGGATCAACGACCTGTATGATCAGCTCGCTGGATCTTCAGTCTTCTCTAAGATGGATTTGAGGTTGGGCTACCATCAAATCAAAATCAGAAACGGGGACATTCCTAAAACGGCCTTTGTTACTCGTTATGGCCAATACGAGTACACCGTCATGTCTTTCGGTTTAACCAACGCTCCAGCCACCTTTTCTCGGTTAATGAACTCAATTTTCATGGAGTATTTGGATAAATTCGTCATAGTTTATCTCGATGATATACTCATCTACTCCAAGAACGAGGAAGAACATGCCGAACATCTAAGACTAGTGTTGCAGAAACTTCGAGAGCATCGCCTTTATGCCAAATTTTCTAAATGTGAATTCTGGTTGCCAGAAGTGACCTATCTGGGTCATGTAATATCTGGTAAAGGTATTGCGGTTAACCCTGAGCGAGTTCAAGCCGTCCTTGATTGGACTCCACCCGAATCGGTCAAGCAAGTTCGGAGTTTTCTAGGCTTAGCGAGCTATTGCCGTCGCTTTGTCGAGAACTTCTCCAAAGTTGCTAAACCTCTAACCGAACTCCTCAAGAAAGATAAGAAGTTCGAATGGACTCCACAATGTGAGCACAGTTTTCAGGAACTGAAAAGACGCCTGACCTCTGCTCCCGTACTGGTACCGCCAGACTTCTCCAAGGACTTCGTTATCTACTGCGACGCCTCGCGACAAGGACTAGGTTGCATTCTTATGCAAGATCGACACGTAATTGCTTATGCTTCACGGCAATTGCACCCACATGAGGAGAATTATCCTACTCATGATCTAGAACTTGCAGCCGTAGTCTATGCACTTAAGACCTGGCGACATTACCTCCTCGGTAATCGTTGCGAAATATTCACTGATCACCAAAGTCTGAAGTACATTTTCACCCAGCCGGATTTGAATCTCAGACAGAGACGTTGGGTTGAATTGATCACAGACTTCGACTTAGGAATAACCTATACCCCAGGGAAAGCCAACGTCATGGCTGATGCGCTAAGTCGTAAATCTTATTGTAACAACCTGATGTTACAACAAAGTCAACCGTTTCTCCATGAGGAATTTCGAAAGCTTAACCTTCACATTGTTCCTCAAGGTTTTCTCTCCACCTTGGTGGCAAAACCTACTCTTACGGATCAAATCATCGCTGCCCAAAAGCGAGATAAGGGAATATCTAAAATCAAAGAGAACATTGCTAGCGGAGGTGCTAGTTGTTTCTCCACAGATGATCATGGTGTTGTGTACTTTGAGAATCGTCTAGTGGTTCCCAAGAACCAGCATCTGCGGCAGTTGATCCTTAAGGAGGCCCATGAATCTCCTCTCACTATTCATCCCGGTAGTACTAAGATGTATCAGGACCTACGCCAGAGGTTCTGGTGGACTAGGATGAAGAGAGAAATTGCTCAGTATATTGCAAATTGCGACGTCTGTCGTCGTGTAAAAGCAGAGCATCAACGACCTGCTGGCACCCTTCAACCCTTAGCTATTCCTGAATGGAAATGGGATAAAATTAGTATGGATTTCATTACCGGTTTTCCCAGGACCAAGAGAGGGAATAATGCTATTTTCGTCGTGGTCGATCGTCTTTCCAAAGTAGCTCATTTCCTACCTGTTCGTGAGAGTATAACCGCTAGCCAACTGGCAGATTTATACATCTCCCGGATAGTGTCTCTCCATGGTGTTCCTTTGGAAATCAATTCGGATCGAGGAAGTCTTTTCACCTCTCGATTTTAGCACCGCTTTCCACCCTCAGTCAAGTGGTCAAGTGGAACGCGTCAACCAAATTCTAGAAGACATGCTTCGAGCCTCCGTTATCTCTTTCGGAATGGACTGGGAGAAGTGCCTTCCATTTGCCGAATTCGCTTACAACAACAGCTATCAATCTAGCTTGGGTAAAGCCCCTTTTGAAGTTCTCTATGGACGACGATGTCGAACACCCCTTAACTGGTCAGAGACCGGGGAAAGACAATTCTTTGGCCCGGATATGATTCAGGAAGCAGAAGAACAAGTTCGTATCGTTCGTGAAAAGTTGAAAACAGCCCAATCCCGTCAAAAGAGTCAATATGACCGAAAACATAAGGCTATGACTTTCGAGGTTGACGAGAAGGCTTACCTTCGGGTCACCCCTCTGAAGGGAACCCATCGTTTCGGTATCAAAGGCAAATTGGCTCCTCGTTACATTGGACCTTTTCGCATTCTTGCCAAACGAGGAGAAGTTGCCTACCAATTGGAACTACCTCCGCACCTCTGCAGAGTTCACGATGTCTTCCACGTTTCTCAACTCAGGCGTTGCTTCTCGGACCCTATCCGTGAAGTGGACCACGAAACGCTTGATCTCCAAGATGATCTTACATATCGAGAGTACCCCATCCGTATCCTCGATCAGGCCGAGCGTACCACGCGACGTCATAACATCAAGTTCCTCAAAGTTCAATGGTCGCACCATTCTGAAGATGAAGCAACTTGGGAAAGGGAGGATCGTCTTCGACTCGAGTATCCCGCCTTCTTCCCGGAGGAACCCAAATCTCGGGACGAGATTCTTTTGAGTGGGGGTGAGTTGTCACACCCTAGCTAGTCATGCATTAGAGTGTTGCATCATGTTTACTCATTCATCAGAAATTTGAAATGGGGATGACAGAACCCCCAGTCCCCTCTGAAACCAACTAGGGTTTACTAAAATAATTTTCAATGAACCTGAAATGCCCTTCTAAAATGCCCATCATTTTTGTCTTGGTTCAGAACCTCTGCAAAAGTGGTGCACATTTTCCTAGGCCATCCTAGGGTTTTTGAATTAAATCATAACTATTTGAATTTGGGCATTTAAAATTATATAAAATATTTAAATGCTCAAATATCTCCAAACTAAAATGTTGCATGTTGGAAATAATCCAACTATGGACCAGGAGTAGTTTGGTGATTTTTGGAGTTGTCTAGGTATTTTATTTAATTCAACAAAGTTGCAGATATATTAAATAAAAACAGAAATAGAAAAAAAAGGGAAAACCCTACCTGGCGCCACCGCAGGCCCACTAGCCAGCCCACCTGCCGGCCCAGCCCAGCACCGCTCCAGCGAGCTGCTTGCCGGCCAGGCAGGCAGGCAGGTGCCCGACGGCGACCGCGGCGTGCGCCACGCACCTGCTCGCCGCCTCGCCGCTCCCCTCGCCAGGTGACGACGTGGATCGGTCTCTCTCTCTCCCCCGAACCCCCCAGACACCCCCTCTCCTCTCCAGCTCCTCCCCCTCGCACGCCCCAGCCATGGCCGACGCCACCATCGCCGCACCACCGTCGTAGCCGTGCTCCCCGTCGTCTCCACGCCGTCTCACCGTGTCCAGGAGCTTCGCCGCTGTCCACTTCATCGAGCAGCCGAGCCCCGAGCGCTCGCAACGCCCGAGACCACCGCACCGACCTCGCCCGAGCTCACCGTCGCCGGAGATCCCCTTCAACGCCGTCGTCGCTCCGGTCCATCTCCGGCCGCACCAAGGACTCCGTCGCACTCACTGTGAGCTTAGCCATCTTCCCCTCCCTTCCGTTCTTGCTCCCGAGCCGTGTAGCAACCTCCCGGAGCTCAACCGCACCCACCGCCGTGGAGCTCGTCGCCGACGTGCTCCCGGTCATCCTCCGGCCACAAGATGGTGTCCATCTTGCTCACCGCGTTCCACAGCACCTAGCTAGCCACTCCACGAGCCTCACCGAACCCTCTAGCATCAAGTTCACCTCCGACCGAACCTCGGTGGCCGCCAAAGTCGTCGCCGGCGTCGACTCCGGCCACCCCGACCCCAACGGACTCCGCCAAGAGCTGCGGGTTGCCCTCAGCTCCACTCCGGTGGCCTCCGCGATCCATTTGGTGGCCGAAACGACCAAAATCACTTCCGCCGCCGCGTCGGGCTCGCCGGCGACTAAACGCCGGCAGCCGACACTGACTTTGACCACGGGTGGGCCCTGGTTGACTCCTCTGAGTCAATGACAGGTGGGGCCCAGCCCTGTTAATTAAACAGGATTAGTTTTAATTAAGTTTTAATTAAAATAATCACCCTGACATGCGGGACCCACTGTCAGGTTTGACCTGGACTAGTTCCGTTGACCTGCTGACGTCACACTGACGTCATGCTGATGCAGTAATTGAATTTCTGGATTTAAATTAAATCAGGAAATTCCAGAATATTATTTAAACTTCAAAAATTCATAACTTTTATTCTGTAACTCCAAATTGGACAAGTTATATATGAAAAATGATCAGAAAAATCCAATCTATCCATCTGTACTATTTTCATGCATGATCAAACAAGTTAAATTGATGTTTTAAGCAGAACAAGAAAAGGCACTTTAAAAGGCCATATTTGAATTTGAAATTTGAATCTTTGATTCAAATTTGTTCAAATCCTTCTGGCTTTAGTTGCATTAGCCCAACACACTCATATTGCCATGTTTCATGCATGCATCATATTGTTGCCTATTGTTTGGTAATGTTGTGTATCGGTGCTCTCTGCGGCAGGTTCCGTCCCCGAAGAGTACCCTGATTACCCTAGCGAAGAACCGTATCCGTGCAACGAACCATCAGGCAAGCAACCAACCATTTGATCATATCGATACAATCCCATGTTCTCGCTCCTGCTCTCCTTTACTGCATTAAGACAACGCGATTCCAACTGTTGTGTGCTACGGTAGTTGAACCCATTTCCTCTGCATGACCTGTCATTGCCACAGTAACTAGATGAAACCCACTAGCATGTGTAGGAGTTGATTGAGCCATATGTATGTGTTGTTCCTACCTTGCTATGCCTGCTATGCTTAGAGTCGTGTCAGGTCTGGTTCATCTGGGGGGATGGGCTAGAGTGAAATGTTAATGTCGGTAATGAGAGTGGTGTGGTGAACACGATTTGGTAAAGGTATCGATGAGAGGCCATGTAGGAGTACATGGTGGGTTGTTTCATTGAAGCCGACCTTAAGCACTGAGATCTGTATGTGTGATTTAAGAATCAGCTACTACCATACATTGGGCCCTGAAATATGACCCCGCTCGACTTCTTA
>NW_025233079.1:0-8589 GCF_018294505.1 Triticum aestivum | reverse complement strand
CGATTTATTCTAAACCACTCGTCGGAAAGATATCGACGAGGTGCAACTTCTTCATGTAGAACACTCTCTCTAATTCTTTACGGTTTAAGAGGAATTTCAAATTTACCGAAATGCGGACACACTGTTTTTCGCGACACCCAAATCGACGTGGGTACTTCATTCGACTGAAAACCGCACTACATCGGACGAAAAACCACACTGCATCAGACGGGTAGAGAAACTGCATGGTTTCTTTTTTTCAAACGTAATTTTTTGAAGGACGAGAAAGTAGAGTGCACTTCACATCTGGTGTAAATGAATCACAACTCTATCAAGAAGTGAACCGCATTACTTTTTATCGTTTTTGTAACAATTTTTTTGCAATTACGGGATGAACAACATCACACGGCTGACCGCACTGCTTCAGAATGAAAACTGCACTGCATCGGATGGGTAAGCGAGCTGCATAATTTCTTTTGTCAAACGTTATTTTTTTCATACGAGTTTTTGTTGTCTTTTTTTCAATATTTTCTATGAACGAGAGTGTACCGCAGAGACGAGGGCAAGTGAACCTCAACATATATCCAAGTGAACAACACTACTATCTTGTTGTTTCGCTAAATTTTTCGCACTTTCATTTTGGGAACAAGTGAACATCATCACTCTAAAAAATGAACCACAGCTGAGGACCAAGCGCACTGCTTGTTTTTTGACGAGGACCAAGCACACTGCATATGTTTTGACGGAATCAACTGAGTTTTGAAACACACAAAGCACATCATGCACTTCACGCACGAGTCGTGCACTCCGCAAGCAGTGCCCAAACAGACTGCATCAATTTTTTTACAAAAATAAATACATTTGACTGAAGTGGACCGCAATACTACTCGAAGTGGTGTGCATCAACCTTTTTTTCATGAAAAATGAACCTCTCCAACACAAAATGAACTGCAGCACAATCCACTCTCCATGCATTTTTTGACATACACACACAAATAGAATTTTTATGCACAACTAGTGAACTGCAGCACATCCGTGCTGCCCTGCACATGTCATAAACAAACCGAAATAAGTGAGCTTCATTTTCTCTAACACTTCATTTTCTTACAGTACACAACAAAATCTCTCTGTTGCAGAAATGAGCCGCTGAGGAGTGCACTGAATCCACACGAGAACTGCACAGAATCCACACGAGAACTGCACAATCTAAAAATCTACAAAACAAAAGAGAAAATGAAGCTTTTTCAGAAGTGCGGACAGATTTTCCCGAGAATTGCACTTCCACACCACACGAACCGCCGGTGTCATGGCTGCTTTCAGCCAAGCACTGTACTGCATGGCGCCGGGGGGGGGGGGGTACGTCTCCAACGTATCTATAATTTTTTCTTGCTCCATGCTACTTTAACCACTGTTTTGGACTATATTGGGCTTTATTTTCCACTTTTATATTACTTTTGGGAGTAACCTATTAACCGGAGGCCCAGCCCAGAATTGCTATTTTTTGCCTTTTTCAGTATTTCAAAGAAAGAGAATATCAAACGGAGTCCAAACAGAATGAAACCTTCAGGATCGTGATTTTCCAACTGAACGTGATCCAGGAGACTTGGACCCTACTCCAAGAAGTTTCCGAGGAGGTCACGAAGGTGGAGGGCGTGCCCGTAGGCCCCTCGGAGCTCCACCAACATACTCCTTCGTCCTATATATACCTACGTATCCCCGAACAATCAGAACAGGAGCCAAAAACCTAGTTCCACCGCGCAACCTTCTGTATCCACGAGATCCCATCTTGGGGCCTGTTCCAGAGCTCCGCCGGAGGGGGAATCCACCATGGAGGTGTTCTACATCATCACCATAGCCCCTCCGATGAAGTGTGAGTAGTTTACTTCAGGCCTTCGGGTCCATAGCTAGTAGCTAGATGGCTTCTTCTCTCTTTCTGGATCTCAATACAATGTTCTCCCCCTCTCTCGTGGAGATCTATTTGATGTAATCTTATTTTTGCGGTGTGTTTGTTGAGACCGATGAATTGTGGGTTTATGATCCAGTATTATCTATGGAAAATATTTGATTCTTCTCTGAATTCTTTTATGTATGATTGAGTTATCTTTGGAAGTCTCTTCGAATTATCTTTTTGGTTTGGCCAACTAGATTGGTAGTTCTTGCAATGGGAGAAGTGCTTAGCTTTGGGTTCAATCTTACGGTGTCCTTACTCAGTGATAAAAAGAGTTGCAAGGCACGTATTGTATTGTTGCCATCGAGGATAACAAGATGGGGTTTTTATCATATTGCATGAATTTATCCCTCTACATCATGTCATCTTGCTTACAGTGTTACTCTGTTTTTATTTAATACTCTAGATGCATGCTGGATAGCGGTCGATGAGTGGAGTAATAGTAGTAGATGTAGAATCGTTTCGATCTACTTGTTTTGGACGTGATGCCTGTATACATGATCATTGCCTACATATACTCATAACTATGCTCAATTCTGTCAATTGCTCAACAGTAATTTGTTCACGCACCGTAGAATACTTATGCTCTTGAGAGAAGCCACTAGTGAAACCTATGGCCCCCGAGTCTATTCTCATCATATCAATCTATATCACTTTATTTACTTGCTTTGTTTTACTTTGCCTTTTAATTTTTACTTTGCATCTATCTATCAAAAATACCAAAAATATTATCTCTATCAGATCTCACTCTCGTATGTGACCGTGAAGGGATTGACAACCCCTAAGCGTTGGTTGCGAGTTGCTATCGTTTTGTGTAGGTATGAGGGACTTGTGCGTGGTCTCCTACTGGATTGATACCTTGGTTCTCAAAAACTGAGGGAAATACTTATGCTACTTTACTGCATCATCCTCTCCTCTTCGGGGAAATCCAACGCAGTGCTCAAGAGGTAGCAAGAAGAATTTCTGGCGCCGTTGCCAGGGAGGCTCACGCAAGCAAGTCAACCATACCAAGTACCCGTCGCAATCCCTATCTCTCTCATTACATTATTTACCATTTTCCTCTCTTTTTCCTCTCCCCCACTTCACCCTTGCCATTTTATTTGCCCTCTCTTTCCCACTCTCCTCCTCTTTTTTCCGTTTGCGTTTTTCCCGTTACGTCTCTGTCTTCTCGTGTGCTAGTTTGCTTGCTTGTCATCATGACTAGTCTCTTATCTTCTCCGTTAGCTCCCGAGAATGAAGTTCTAAATTTTAAGCAAAGGGAGGGAGAAAATCTAAAAGATGCTTGGTACATAATTTGCAATGCTCAAAATAGATATACCATGAAGCAATCTACTTAAGTTCTTCTTCGCAATTTTTACGTAGGTGCTAATCCTTTGTATAGATATATCCTCGATACCATTACCGGAGGGAATTTTTTGGGTAGCCATACTTTTGATTCTTATAATGCTTTAATAGATATATTTGGCTCACCACCTCTTTTGATTAATGGAACTACGTTAACTTTGGAGCATGTTATGCAAAGGCTTGAAGCTATTGAAAATAAAGTTGCCACCGTTGAATCAATTGAAAATCTTGATAAAAAGATCCACAATCAAATTACCCAATATGGATCTAAGTAGGAATGACTTTGAAAAATATTAAAGAAAAAGAACCCATAGTTAATGAAAAAATAAATCTAGACTCTACAAGAATCGATAAACTTGAGGGTATCATCAACAACTTGGGAACTGCTTTTTCTTCCGTTCAAAACACTCCAAGTTCTTCTACTAAAAATACTAAGCTTATGTAAAACCGTGGATCTTAAATCTATAAGTGTTCATCCCAATCTTTTTACCATCATTAAGGAACCATTTGCTATAGATGATTTTTTCGATCTTTTTCCTCAAAATTTGACAATTACTAGGAAGAAAGAAAATTCTAAAGGAGGTAGATGCCTCATTGAAGGATTGCCTACCAAAGATGGCAATACCTAGATCTATCCTTGCTTTTATGCCTAGCTATGGGCGTTAAACGATAGCGCTTGTTGGGAGGCAACCCAATTTTATTTTGTGTTTTTTGTTTTTGCTTCTGTTTAGGAATAAATAATCCTTCTACCTTCTGTTTGGATGTGGTTTTATGTTTTAATTAGTGTTTGTGCCAAGTAGGACCTATAGGATAACCTACGATGATAGTTGATTTGATTCTGCTGAAAAACAGAAACTTTGCACGCACGAATTTATTTATGTTAAATCACAGGAATGTGCTTTTTCCTTGATTCTTTTTGCTGCTGATCAATAAAAAAATTGTACAGGACTTCCTATTCTGGTAGAATTTTTAGAGTTCCATAAGTTTGCGTTAGTTACAGATTGCTACAGACTGTTCTGTTTTTGACAGATTCTGTTTTTCGTGTGTTGTTTGCTTATTTTGATGAATCTATGGCTAGTAAATTAGTTTATAAACCATAGAGAAGTTGGAATACAGTAGGTTTAACACCAATTTAAATAAAGAATGATTTCATTACAGTACCTTGAAGTAGTCTTTTGTTTTCTTTCTCTAACGGAGTTCACGAGATTTCTCTTGAGTTTTGTGTTGTGAAGTTTTCAAGTTTTGGGTGAATTCTTTTGATGGATTCTGGAACAAGGAGTGGCAGGAGCCTAAGCTTGGGGATGCCCATGGCACCCCCAAGATAATCCAAGGACACCAAAAAGTCAAAGATTGGGGATGCCCTGGAAGGCATCCCCTCTTTTGTCCACTTCCATCGGTAATTTACTTGGAGCTATATTTTTATTCACCAACATGATATGTGTTTTTCTTGGAGCGTCTTGTATCATTTGTGTCTTTGCTTGTTAGTTTACCACAATCATCGTTGCTGTACAAACCTTTTGAGAGAGCCATACATGAATTGGAATTTGTTAGAATACTCTATGTGCTTCACTTATATCTTTTGAGCTTGATAGTTTTGCTCAATGTGCTTCACTTATATCTTTTGAGCGTGATAATTTTTGCTCTAGTACTTCACTTAGATCTTTTAGATCATGGTGGTGGATTTGTTTTAAAGAAACTAGTTGATCTCTCATGCTTCACTTAGATTATTTTCAGAGTCGTGAATAGCATGGTAATTTGCTTAAAATTAATATACTTGGTGTTCAAGATATGTGAAACTTTCTTTTGGGTGAATTGAATGCTAAGATAAGTTTGATGCTTGATAATTGTTTTGAGATATGGAGGTGATAATATCAAAGTCGTGCTATTTGGGTGATTATGAATTTGAGAAATACTTGTGTTTAAGTTTGCAAGTCCCGTAGCAAGCATGTATGGTTAAAGTTGTGTAACAAATTTGAAACATGAAGTGTACCTGGCTTGTGCATCCTTATGAGTTTCGGTCAGGGACGAGAGATGGTCTTTTCCTACCAATCTATCCCCCTAGGAGCATGCGCGTAGTACTTGATTTTTGATGACTTCTAAATTTTTGCAATATGTTCTTTTGCCTAATGTTGAGTCCATGGATTATACGCACTCTCACCTTTCCACCTTTGCTAGCCTCTTCGGTACCGTGCATTGCCCTTTCTCACCTTGAGAGTTGGCGCGAACTTCGCCGCTGCATCCAAACCCCGTGATACGATACGCTCTATCACACATAAACCTCCTTATATCTTCCTCAAAAATGCCACCATACCTACCTATTATGGCATTTCCATAGCCACTCCGAGATATATTGACATGCAACTTCCATCATCATCATCATGACATATATTACTTATGTCATATTGCCATTGCATGATCATGTAGTTGACATCGTATTTGGGGCAAAGCCACCATGCATTATTTTTCATACATGTCACTCTTGATTCATTGCACCATCCCGGTACACCGCCGTAGGCATTCATATAGAGTCATATCTTGTTCTAAGTTTCGAGTTGTAATCCTTGTGTTGTAATCAATAGAAGTGTGATGATCATCAGTATTAGAGCATTGCCCAAATAAAAAAAGAGACAAAGTCCAAAAAGAAAAAAAGAAAGGCCCAAAAAAAGGGCAATGCTACTATCTCTTTTTCCACACTTGTGCTTCAAAGTAGCACCTTGTTCTTCATGTAGTGAGTCTCATATATTGTGCTTCAAAGTAGCACCTTGTTCTTCATGTAGTGAGTCTCATATATTGTGCTTCAAAGTAGCACCTTGTTCTTCATGTAATGAGTCTCATAAGTTGTCCTTTTCATACTAGTGGGAATTTTTCATTATAGAACTTGTCTTGTATATTCATACGATGGGCTTCCTCAAATGCCCTAGGTCTTCGTGAGCAAGCAAGTTGGATACACACCCACTAGTTTTCTTTTGTTGAGCATTCATAGCTCCAGTGCATCTGTTGCATGGCAATCCCTACTCCTCATGTTGACATCAATTGATGGGCATCTCCATAGCCCATTGATTAGCCTCGTCAATGTGAGACTTTCTCCTTTTTTGTCTTCTCCACACAATCCCCATCATCATATTCTATTCCACCCATAGTGCTATATCCATGGCTCACACTCATGTATTGCGTCAAAGTTGAAAAGGTTTGAGATTATTTAAGTATGAAACAATTGCTTGGCTTGTCATCGGGGGTATAGAAGTTGGGAACACCTTTGTGTGACGAAAATGAAGCATAGCCTAACTATATGATTTTGTAGGGATGATCTTTCTTTTGCCATTTTATTTTGAGAAGACATGATTGCATTGATTAGTATGCTTGAAGTATTTTTTTGTCAACATGAACTTTTGTCTTGAATCTTTTGGATCTGAATATTCATATCACAATTAAGAAGATTACATTGAAATTATGCCAAAGTATCACTCCGCCTCAAAAATTTATTTTTTATCATTTACCTACTCGAGGACGATCAGGAATTAAGCTTGGGGATGCCTGATACGTCTCCAACGTATCTATAATTTTTGATTGCTCCATGCTACTTTGTCCACTGTTTTGGACTATATTGGGCTTTATTTTCCACTTTTATATTACTTTTGGGACTAACCTATTAACCGGAGGCCCAACCCAGAATTGTTGTTTTTTGCCTTTTTCAGAATTTCGAAAAAACAGAATATCAAACGGAGTCCAAACGGAATGAAACCTTCGGGATCGTGATTTTCCAACCGAACGTGATCCAGGAGACTTGGACCCTACTCCAAGAAGTTTCCGAGGAGGTCACGAGGGTGGAGGGTGCCCCCTAGGCACGCCCCCTATCTCGTGTGCCCCTAGGAGCTCCACCGACGTACTCCTTCCTCCTATATATACCTACATATCCCCGAACGATCATGACAGGAGCCAAAAACCTAATTCCACCGCCGCAACCTTCTGTATCCACAAGATCCCATCTTGGGGCCTGTTCCGGAGCTCCCCCGGAGGGGGAATCCACCATGGAGGGCTTCTACATCATCACCATAGCCTCTCCGATGAAGTGTGAGTGGTTTACTTCAGACCTTCGGGTCCATAGCTAGTAGCTAGATGGCTTCTTCTCTCTATTTGGATCTCAATACAATGTTCTCCCCCTCTCTCGTGGAGATCTATTCGATGTAATCTTCTTTTTGCGGTGTGTTTGTTGAGACCGATGAATTGTGGGTTTATGATCCAGTATTATCTATGAAAATATTTGATTCTTCTCTGAATTCTTTTATATATGATTGAGTTATCTTTGCAAGTCTCTTCGAATTATCTTTTTGGTTTGGCCAACTAGATTGGTAGTTCTTGCAATGGGAGAAGTGCTTAGCTTTGGGTTCAATCTTGCGGTGTCCTTACTCAGTGACAGAAAAAGTTGCAAGGCACGTATTGTATTGTTGCCATCGAGGATAACAAGATTGGGTTTTAATCATATTGCATGAATTTATCCCTCTACATCATGTCATCTTGCTTACGGTCTTACTCTGTTTTTACTTAATACTCTAGATGCATGCTGGATAGCGATCGATGAGTGGAGTAATAGTAGTAGATGCAGAATCGTTTCGATCTACTTGTTTTGGACGTGATGCATATATACATGATCATTGCCTAGATATACTCATAACTATGCTCAATTCTGTCAATTGCTCAACAATAATTTGTTCACCCATCGTAGAATACTTATGCTCTTGAGAGAAGCCACTAGTGAAACCTATGGCCCCCGAGTCTATTCTCATCATATCAATCTATATCACTTTATTTACTTGCTTTGTTTTACTTTGCCTTTTACTTTTTACTTTGCATCTATCTATCAAAAATACCAAAAATATTATCTCTATTAGATCTCACTCTCGTATGTGACCATGAAGGGATTGACAACCCCTAAGCGTTGGTTGCGAGTTGCTGTCGTTTTGTCTAGGTACGAGGGACTTGTGCGTGGTCTCCTACTGGATTGATACCTTGGTTCTAAAAAACTGAGGGAAATACTTACGCTACTTTACTAAATCATCCTCTCCTCTTCGGGGAAATCCAACGTAGTGCTCAAGACGTAGCAGGGGGGGCTGCACGGCACCGGGGGTGCAGGTGCAGGAGATCCGGCGACCTACGTTGAAGGTAAGCTAGGAGCACGTGGCCCCCTGTCCTCACTCCATAACCGAATCATGTCGTCTCCGGCCAGTGGAGGAGATGGAAGGGGTGGAGGCCAGATCCGGCGTGCTGGGAACGGGCGACCGCCATGGATGGTGCTGGTGGGAGGGGGTGGACCCGGGGGG
>NW_025233078.1:7835-8590 GCF_018294505.1 Triticum aestivum | reverse complement strand
GTACAAACTGGACAATCTCTTTCGGAGTATCATGGTTTCGGACGAGAACTCATCTGTTACACTCGCACTTCATTTTTTTAAAATTATTACAACTCCAGACTTTTTTTGCATTCCGTACGCACCATTCAAAGCAACGTCATCAATTTTCAACACTTTCTGACATCATTTGGTATTTTTCAGTCATTTACCGATTTGTTTAGAGAGCTAAATGACTGTGAAATTGAAAATCACTACAAAATGAACTCTAAAAATGTCGAAATTTGGAATGGTATCATCATTTCACCCACATAGCATGTGCAAAAGAGTAGAGAGGGTTACGGCAAAAACTGGACGCACTTCGTGTACAAACTGAACAATCTCTTTCAAAGTATCAGGGTTTCGGACGAGAACTCATCTGTTACACTGGCACTTCATTTTTTTTAAACTTATTACAACTCTAGACTTTTTTGCGTTCTGTACGCACCATTCAAACCGACGTCATCAATTTTCAAAACTTTCTGACATCATTTGCTAATTTTTAGTCATTTACCGATTTTTTTAGAGAGCGAAATGACCGTGAAATTTAAAATCACTACAAAATGAACTCTGAAAATGTCGAAACTTGGCATGGTATCATAATTTCACCCACATAGCATGTGCGAAAGAGTAGAGAGGGTTACAGCAAAAACTGGACGCACTTCGTGTACAAACTGGACAATCTCTTTCGGAGTATCAGGGTTTCGGACGAGAACTCATCTGTTACACTGGCACCTCAT
>NW_025233078.1:6813-7825 GCF_018294505.1 Triticum aestivum | reverse complement strand
TTATTACAACTCTAGACTTTTTTGCGTTCTGTACGCACCATTCAAACCGACGTCATCAATTTTCAAAACTTTCTGACATCATTTGCTAATTTTTAGTCATTTACCGATTTTTTTAGAGAGCGAAATGACCGTGAAATTTAAAATCACTACAAAATGAACTCTGAAAATGTCGAAACTTGGCATGGTATCATCATTTCACCCACATAGCATGTGCAAAAGAGTAGAGAGGGTTACGGCAAAAACCGGACGAACTTCGTGTACAAACTGGACAATCTCTTTCGGAGTATCAGGGTTTCGGACGAGAACTCATCTGTTACACTGGCACTTCATTTTTTTAAAATTATTACAACTCCAGACTTTTTTTGCATTCCGTACGCACAATTCAAAGCAACGTCATCAATTTTCAACACTTTCTGACATCATTTGGTATTTTTCAGTCATTTACCGATTTGTTTAGAGAGCTAAATGACTGTGAAATTGAAAATCACTACAAAATGAACTCTAAAAATGTCGAAATTTGGAATGGTATCATCATTTCACCCACATAGCATGTGCAAAAGAGTAGAGAGGGTTACGGCAAAAACTGGATGCACTTCGTGTACAAACTGAACAATCTCTTTCAAAGTATCAGGGTTTCGGACGAGAACTCATCTGTTACACTGGCACTTCATTTTTTTTAAACTTATTACAACTCTAGACTTTTTTGCGTTCTGTACGCACCATTCAAACCGACGTCATCAATTTTCAAAACTTTCTGACATCATTTGCTAATTTTTAGTCATTTACCGATTTTTTTAGAGAGCGAAATGACCGTGAAATTTAAAATCACTACAAAATGAACTCTGAAAATGTCGAAACTTGGCATGGTATCATAATTTCACCCACATAGCATGTGCGAAAGAGTAGAGAGGGTTACAGCAAAAACTGGACGCACTTCGTGTACAAACTGGACAATCTCTTTCGGAGTATCAGGGTTTCGGACGAGAACTCATCTGTTACACTGGCACCTCAT
>NW_025233078.1:4455-5069 GCF_018294505.1 Triticum aestivum | reverse complement strand
GCACTTCGTGTACAAACTGGACAATCTTTTTCGGAGTATTAGGTTTTCGGACGAGAACTCATCGGTTACACTGGCACTTCATTTTTTTAAGATTATTACAACTCTAGACTTTTTTAGCGTTCCGTACGCACCATTCCAAGCGACGTCATCAATTTTCAACACTTTCTGACATCATTTGCTATTTTTCAGTCATTTACCGATTTGTTTAGAGAGCTAAATGACCGTGAAATTGCAAATCACTACAAAATGAACTCTGAAAATGTCGAAACTTGAAATGGTATCATCATTTCATCCACATAGCATGTGCAAAAGAGTAGAGAGGGTTACGGCAAAAACTGGACGCACTTCGTGTACAAACTGGACAATCTCTTTCGGAGTATCAGGGTTTCGGACGAGAACTCATCTGTTACACTGGCACCTCATTTTTTTAAAATTATTACAACTCCAGACTTTTTTTGCATTCCGTACGCACCGTTCAAAGCGACGTCATCAATTTTCAACACTTTCTGACATCATTTGCTATTTTTCAGTCATTTACCGATTTGTTTAGAGAGCTAAATGACCGTGAAATTGCAAATCACTACAAAATGAACTCTGAAAATGTCGAAACTTGG
>NW_025233078.1:2363-3283 GCF_018294505.1 Triticum aestivum | reverse complement strand
GTATTAGGGTTTCGGACGAGAACTCATCGGTTACACTGGCACTTCATTTTTTTAAGCTTATTAATACTCTAGACTTTTTTAGCGTTCCGTACGCACCATTCCAAGCGACGTCATCAATTTTCAACACTTTCTGACATCATTTGCAATTTTTATGTCATTTACCGATTTGTTTAGAGAGCTAAATGACCGTGAAATTGAAAATCACTACAAAATGAACTCTGAAAATGTCGAAACTTGGAATGGTATCATCATTTCACCCACATAGCATGTGCATAATAGTAGAGAGGGTTACAGCAAAAACTGGACGCACTTCGTGTACAAACTGGACAATCTCTTTCGGAGTATCAGAGTTTCGGACGAGAACTCATCTGTTACACTGGCACTTCATTTTTTTTAAATTATTACAACTCCAGACTTTTTTTGCATTCCGTACGCACCATTCAAAGCGACGTCATCAGTTTTCAACACTTTCTGACATCATTTGGTATTTTTCAGTCATTTACCGATTTGTTTAGAGAGCTAAATGACCGTGAAATTGAAAATCACTACAAAATGAACTTTTAAACTGTCGAAACTTGGCATGGTATCATAATTTCACCCACATAGCATGTGCTAAAGAGTAGAGAGGGTTACGGCAAAAACTGGATGCACTTCGTGTACAAACTAGACAATCTCTTTCGGAGTATTAGGGTTTCGGACGAGAACTCATCGGTTACACTGGCACTTCATTTTTTTAAGCTTATTACGACTCTAGACTTTTTTAGCGTTCCGTACGCACCATTCCAAGCGGCGTCATCAATTTTCAACACTTTCTGACATCATTTGCTATTTTTATGTCATTTACCGATTTGTTTAGAGAGCCAAATGACCGTGAAATTGAAAATCACTACAAAATGAACTCTGAAAATGTCGAAACTTGG
>NW_025233078.1:1871-2353 GCF_018294505.1 Triticum aestivum | reverse complement strand
GTTCAAAGCGACGTCATCAATTTTCAACACTTTCTGACATCATTTGCTATTTTTCAGTCATTTACCGATTTGTTTAGAGAGCTAAATGACCGTGAAATTGCAAATCACTACAAAATGAACTCTGAAAATGTCGAAACTTGGCATGGTATCATCATTTCACCCACATAGCATGTGCAAAAGAGTAGAGAGGGTTACGGCAAAAACTGGACGCACTTCGTGTACAAACTGGACAATCTCTTTCGGAGTATTAGGGTTTCGGACGAGAACTCATCGGTTACACTGGCACTTCATTTTTTTAAGCTTATTACAACTCTAGACTTTTTTAGCGTTCCGTACGCACCATTCCAAGCGACGTCATCAATTTTCAACACTTTCTGACATCATTTGCTATTTTTATGTCATTTACCGATTTGTTTAGAGAGCTAAATGACCGTGAAATTGAAAATCACTACAAAATGAACTCTGAAAATGTCGAAACTTGG
>NW_025233078.1:1098-1861 GCF_018294505.1 Triticum aestivum | reverse complement strand
CTTTCGGAGTATCAGAGTTTCGGACGAGAACTCATCTGTTACACTGGCACTTCATTTTTTTTAAATTATTACAACTCCAGACTTTTTTTGCATTCCGTACGCACCATTCAAAGCGACGTCACCAGTTTTCAGCACTTTCTGACATCATTTGGTATTTTTCAGTCATTTACCGATTTGTTTAGAGAGCTAAATGACCGTGAAATTGAAAATCACTACAAAATGAACTTTTAAACTGTCGAAACTTGGCATGGTATCATCATTTCACCCACATAGCATGTGCTAAAGAGTAGAGAGGGTTACGGCAAAAACTGGACGCACTTCGTGTACAAACTGGACAATCTCTTTCGGAGTATTAGGGTTTCGGACGAGAACTCATCGGTTACAGTGGCACTTCATTTTTTTAAGCTTATTACAACTCTAGACTTTTTTAGCGTTCCGTACGCACCATTCCAAGCGGCGTCATCAATTTTCAACACTTTGTGACATCATTTGCTATTTCTATGTCATTTACCGATTTGTTTAGAGAGCCAAATGACCGTGAAATTGAAAATCACTACAAAATGAACTCTGAAAATGTCGAAACTTGGCATGGTATCATCATTTCACCCACATAGCATGTGCAAAAGAGTAGAGAGGGTTACGGCAAAAACTGGACGCACTTCGTGTACAAACTGGACAATCTCTTTCGGAGTATCAGGGTTTCGGACGAGAACTCATCTGTTACACTGGCACCTCATTTTTTTAAAATTATTACAACTCCAGA
>NW_025233078.1:633-1088 GCF_018294505.1 Triticum aestivum | reverse complement strand
TTACACTGGCACTTCATTTTTTTAAACTTATTACAACTCTAGACTTTTTTTGCGTTCCGTACGCACCATTCAAAGCGACGTCATCAATTTTCAACACTTTCTGACATCATTTGCTATTTTTCAGTCATTTACCGATTAATTTAGAGAGCTAAATGACCGTGAAATTGAAAATCACTACAAAATGAACTCTGAAAATGTCGAAACATGGAATGGTATCATCATTTCATCCACATAGCATGTGCAAAAGAGTAGAGAGGGTTACGGCAAAAACTGGACGCACTTCGTGTACAAACTGGACAATCTCTTTCGGAGTATTAGGTTTTCGGACGAGAACTCATCGGTTACACTGGCACTTCATTTTTTTAAGATTATTACAACTCTAGACTTTTTAGCGTTCCGTACGCACCATTCCAAGCGACGTCATCAATTTTCAACACTTTCTGACATCATATGCT
>NW_025233078.1:0-623 GCF_018294505.1 Triticum aestivum | reverse complement strand
TATGTCATTTACCGATTTGTTTAGAGAGCCAAATGACCGTGAAATTGAAAATCACTACAAAATGAACTCTGAAAATGTCGAAACTTGGCATGGTATCATCATTTCACCCACATAGCATGTGCAAAAGAGTAGAGAGGGTTACGGCAAAAACTGGACGCACTTCGTGTACAAACTGGACAATCTCTTTCGGAGTATCAGGGTTTCGGACGAGAACTCATCTGTTACACTGGCACCTCATTTTTTTAAAATTATTACAACTCCAGAATTTTTTTGCATTCCGTACGCACCGTTCAAAGCGACGTCATCAATTTTCAACACTTTCTGACATCATTTGCTATTTTTCAGTCATTTACCGATTTGTTTAGAGAGCTAAATGACCGTGAAATTGCAAATCACTACAGAATGAACTCTGAAAATGTCGAAACTTGGCATGGTATCATCATTTCACCCACATAGCATGTGCAAAAGAGTAGAGAGGGTTACGGCAAAAACTGGACGCACTTCGTGTACAAACTGGACAATCTTTTTCGGAGTATTAGGTTTTCGGACGAGAACTCATCGGTTACACTGGCACTTCATTTTTTTAAGATTATTACAACTCTAGACTTTTTTAGCGTTCCGTA
>NW_025233077.1:6244-8592 GCF_018294505.1 Triticum aestivum | reverse complement strand
AATGAACTCTTAAAATGTCGAAACTTGGCATGGTATCATTATTTCACCCACATAGCATGTGCAAAAGAGTAGAGAGGGTTACGGAAAAAACTGGACGCACTTCGTGTACAAACTGGACAATCTCTTTCAAAGTATCAGGGCTTCTGACGAGAACTCATCTGTTACATGGGCACTTCATTTTTTTAAACTTATTACAACTCCAGAATTTTTTGCATTCCGTACGTACCATTCAAAGCGACGTCATCAATTTTCAAAACTTTCTGACATCATTTGCTATTTTTCAGTCATTTACCGATTTGTTTAGAGAGCTAAATGACCGTGAAATTGAAAATCACTACAAAATGAACTCTGAAAATGTCGAAACTTGGCATGGTATCATCATTTCATCCACATAGCATCTGCAAAAGATTAGAGAGGGTTACGGTAAAAACTAGACGCACTTCGTGTACAAACTGGACAATTTCTTTCGGAGTATCAGGGTTTCGGACGAGAACTCATCTGTTACACTGGCACTTCATTTTTTTTAACTTATTACAACTCCAGAA
This sequence comes from Triticum aestivum, assembly GCF_018294505.1. Classification (NCBI taxonomy): domain Eukaryota; kingdom Viridiplantae; phylum Streptophyta; class Magnoliopsida; order Poales; family Poaceae; genus Triticum; species Triticum aestivum. The sequence goes on along the minus strand of NW_025233077.1, from coordinate 8,047 downwards.
TTTTTTTGCGTTCCGTACGGACCATTCAAAGCGACGTCATCAATTTTCAAAACTTTCTGACATCTTTTGCTATTTTTCAGTCATTTACCGATTTGTTTAGAGAGCTAAATGACCGTGAAATTGAAAATCACTACAAAATGAACTCTGAAAATGTCGAAACTTGGCATGGTATCATCATTTCATCCACATAGCATGTGCAAAAGGTTAGAGAGGGTTACGGTAAAAACTAGACGCACTTTGTGTACAAACTGGACAATTTCTTTCGGAGTATCAGGGTTTCGGACGAGAACTCATCTGTTACACTGGCACTTCATTTTTTTTAACTTATTACAACTCCAGACTTTTTTTGCGTTCCATACGCACCATTCAAAGCGACGTCATCAATTTTCAACACTTTCTGACATCTTTTGCTATTTTTCAGTCATTTACCGATTTGTTGAGAGAGCTAAATGACCGAGAAATTGAAAATCACTACAAAATGAACTCTGAAAATGTCGAAACTTGGCATGGTATCATCATTTCACCCACATAGCATGAGCAAAAGAGTAGAGAGGGTTACGGCAAAAACTGGACGCACTTCGTGTACAAACTGGACAATATCTTTCGAAGTATTAGGGTTTCGGACGAGAACTCATCTGTTACATGGTCACTTCATTTTTTTAAACTTATTACAACTCCAGACTTTTTTGCGTTCCGTACGCACCATTCAAAGCGACGTCATCAATTTCCAAAACTTTCAGACATCATTTGCTATTTTTTAGTCATTTACCGATTTGTTTAGAGAGCTAAATGACCGTGAAATTGAAAATCACTACAAAATGAATTATGAAAATGTCGAAACTTGGCATGGTATCATCATTTCACCCACATAGCTTGTGCAAAAGAGTAGATAGGGTTACCGCAAAAACTGGACGCACTTCGTGTACAAACTGGACAATCTCTTTCGGAGTATCAGGGCTTCTGACGAGAACTCATCTGTTACATGGGCACTTCATTTTTTTAAACTTATTACAACTCCAGACTTCTTTGCGTTCCATACGTACCATTCAAAGCGACGTCATCAATTTTCAAAACTTTCTGACATCATTTGCTATTTTTCAGTCATTTACCGATTTGTTTAGAGAGCTAAGTGACCACGAAATGAAAATCACTACAAAATGAAATATGAAAATGTCGAAACTTGGCATGGTATCATCATTTCACCCACATAGCATGTGCAAAAGATTAGAGAGGGTTACGGTAAAAACTGGACGCACTTCGTGTACAAACTGGACAATCTCTTTTAAAGTATAAGGATTTCTGACGAGAACTCATCTGTTACATGGGCACTTCATTTTTTTAAACTTATTACAACTCCAGACTTTTTTGCGTTTCGTACGCACCATTCAAAGCGACGTCATCAATTTTCAAAACTTTCTGACATCATTTGCTATTTTTTAGTCATTTACCGATTTGTTTACAGAGCCAAATGACCGTGATATTGAAAATCACTACAATATGAACTCTGAAAATGTCGAAACTTGGCATGGTTTCATCATTTCACCCACATAGCATGTGCAAAAGAGTAGAGAGGGTTACGGCAAAAACTGGACACACTTCGTGTACAAACTGGACAATCTCTTTCGAAGTATCAGGGTTTCTGACGAGAACTCATGTGTTACATGGGCAATTCATTTTTTTAAACTTATTACAACTCTAGAATTTTTTGCGTTCCGTACGCACCATTCAAAGCGAGGTCATCAATTTTCAAAACTTTCAGACATCATGTGCTATTTTTTAGTCATTTACCGATTTATTTAGAGA
>NW_025233077.1:3340-6195 GCF_018294505.1 Triticum aestivum | reverse complement strand
CTAAATGACAGTGAAATTGAAAATCACTACAAAATGAATTATGAAAATGTCAAAACTTGGCATGGTATCATCATTTCACCCACATAGCATGTGCAAAAGAGTAGACAGGGTTACGGCAAAAACTGGACGCACTTCGTGTACAAACTGGACAATCTCTTTCGAAGTATCAGGGTTTCTGACGAGAACTCATCTGTTACATGGGCACTTCATTTTTTTAAACTTTTTACAAGTCCAGACTTTTTTTGCGTTCCGTACGCACCATTCAAAGCGACGTCATCAATTTTCAAAACTTTCAGACATCATTTGCTATTTTTTAGTCATTTACCGATTTGTTTAGAGAGCTAAATGACCGTGAAATTGAAAATCACTACAAAATGAATTTTGAAAATGTCGAAACTTGGCATGGTATCATCATTTCACCCACATAGCATGTGCAAAGGAGTAGAGAGGGTTACGGAAAAAACTGGACGCACTTCGTGTACAAACTGGACAATCTCTTTTGAAGTATCAGGGTTTCTGACGAGAACTCATCTGTTACATGGGCACTTCAGTTTTTTAAACTTATTACAACTCCAGACTTTTTTGCGTTCCGTACGCACCATTCAAAGCAACATCATCAATTTTCAAAACTTTCTGACATCATTTGCTATTTTTTAGTCATTTACCGATTTGTTTATAGAGCTAAATGACCGTGAAATTGAAAATCACTACAAAATGAAATCTGAAAATTTCGAAACTTGGCATGGTATCATCATTTCACCCATATAGCATGTGCAAAAGAGTAGAGAGGGTTACGGCAAAAACTGGACGCACTTCGTCTAAAAACTGGAAAATCTCTTTCGGAGTATCAGGGTTCCGGACGAGAACTCATCTGTTACACTGGCACTTCATTTTTTTAAACTTATTAAAACTCCAGATTTTTTTTGCGTTCCGTACGCACCATTCAAAGCGAAGTCATCAATTTTTAACACTTTCTGACATCATTCTATTTTTCAGTCATTTACCGATTTGTTTAGAGATCAAAATGACCGTGAAATTGAAAATCACTACAAAATAAAATATGAAAATGTCGAAACTTGGCATGGTATCGTCATTTCACCCACATAGCATGTGCAAAAGAGTAGAGAGGGTTACGGCAAAAACTGGATGCACTTCGTGTACAAACTGGACAATCTCTTTCGAAGTATCAGGGTTTCTGACGAGAACTCATCTGTTACATGGGCACTTCATTTTTTTAAACTTATTACAACTCCAGACTTTTTTGCGTTCCGTACGCACCATTCAAAGCGACGTCATCAATTTTCAAATCTTTCTGACATCATTTGCTATTTTTTAGTCATTTATCGATTTGTTTACAGAGCCAAATGACCGTGAAATTGAAAATCACTACAAAATGAACTCTGAAAATGTCGAAACTTGGCATGGTTTCATCATTTCACCCACATAGCATGTGCAAAAGAGTAGAGAGGGTTACGGCAAAAACTGGACGCACTTCGTGTACAAACTGGACAATCTCTTTCGGAGTATCACGGTTTCGGACGAGAACTCATCTGTTACACTGGCACTTCATTTTTAAACTTATTACAACTCCAGTCTTTTTTGCGTTCCGTACGCACCATTCAAAGCAACGTCATCAATTTTCAACACTCTCTGACATCATTTGCTATTTTTTCTGTCATTTACCGATTTGTTTAGAGAGCTAAATGACCGTGAAATTGAAAATCACTACAAAATGAAATATGAAAATGTCGAAACTTGGCATGGTATCATCATTTCACCCACATAGCATGTGCAAAAGAGTAGAGAGGGTTACAGAAAAAACTGGACGCACTTCGTGTACAAACTGGACAATCTCTTTCGAAGTATCAGGGTTTCTGACGAGAACTCATCTGTTACATGGGCACTTCATTTTTTTAAACTTATTACAAAAATAGACTTTTTTTGTGTTCCGTACGCACCATTCAAAGTGACGTCATCAATTTTCAACACTTTCTGACATCATTTGCTATTTTTCAGTCATTTACCGATTTGTTTAGAGAGCTAAATGACCGTGAAACTGAAAATCACTACAAAATGAACTCTGAAAATGTCGAAACTTGGCATGGTATCATCATTTCACCCACATAGCATGTGCAAAAGAGTAGAGAGGGTTACGGCAAAAACTGGACGCACTTCATGTACAAACTGGACAATCTCTTTCGGAGTATCACGGTTTCTGACGAGAACTCATTTGTTACACCGGCACTTCATTTTTTAAAACTTATTACTACTCCAGACCTTTTTTGTGTTCCGTACGCACCATTCAATGCGGCGTCATCAATTTTCAACACTTTCTGACATCATTTGCTATTTTTCAGTCATTTACCGATTTGTTTAGAGAGCTAAATGACTGTGAAATTGAAAATCACTACAAAATGAAATATGAAAATGTCGAAACTTGGCATGGTATCATCATTTCACCCATATAGCATGTGCAAAAGAGTAGAGAGGGTTATGGCAAAAACTGGACGCACTTCGTCTAAAAACTGGAAAATCTCTTTCGGAGTATCAGGGTTCCGGACGAGAACTCATCTGTTACACTGGCACTTCATTTTTTTAAACTTATTACAACTCCAGACTTTTTTTGCGTTCCGTACGCACCATTCAAAGCGACGTCATCAATTTTTAACACTTTCTGACATCATTCTATTTTTCAGTCATTTACCGATTTGTTTAGAGATCTAAATGACCGTGAAATTGAAAATCACTACAAAATAAAATATGAAAATGTCGAAACTTGGCATGGTATCATCATTTCACCCACATAGCATGTGCAAAAGAGTAGAGAGGGTTACGGCAAAAACTGGACGCACTTC
>NW_025233077.1:0-1723 GCF_018294505.1 Triticum aestivum | reverse complement strand
GTCATCAATTTTTAACACTTTCTGACATCATTCTATTTTTCAGTCATTTACCGATTTGTTTAGAGATCTAAATGACCGTGAAATTGAAAATCACTACAAAATAAAATATGAAAATGTCGAAACTTGGCATGGTATCATCATTTCACCCACATAGCATGTGCAAAAGAGTAGAGAGGGTTACGGCAAAAACTGGATGCACTTCGTGTACAAACTGGACAATCTCTTTCGAAGTATCAGGGTTTCTGACGAGAACTCATCTGTTACATGGGCACTTCATTTTTTTTAACTTATTACAACTCCAGACTTTTTTGCATTCCGTACGCACCATTCAAAGCGACGTCATCAATTTTGAAATCTTTCTGACATCATTTGCTATTTTTTAGTTATTTACCGATTTGTTTACAGAGCCAAATGACCGTGAAATTGAAAATCACTACAAAATGATCTCTGAAAATGTCGAAACTTGGCATGGTTTCATCATTTCACCCACATAGCATGTGCAAAAGAGTCGACAGGGTTACGGCAAAAACTGGACGCACTTCGTGTACAAACTGGACAATCTCTTTCGGAGTATCAGAGTTTCGAACGAGAACTCATCTGTTACACTGGCACTTCATTTTTTTAAACTTATTACAAAAATAGACTTTTTTTGTGTTCCGTACGCACCATTCAAAGCGACGTCATCAATTTTCAACACTTTCTGACATCAGTTGCTATTTTTCAGTCATTTACCGATTTGTTTAGAGAGCTAAATGACCGTGAAACTGAAAATCACTACAAAATGAACTCTGAAAATGTCGAAACTTGGCATGGTATCATCATTTCACCCACATAGCATGTGCAAAAGAGTAGAGAGGGTTACGGCAAAAACTGGACGCACTTCATGTACAAACTGGACAATCTCTTTCGGAGTATCAGGGTTCCGGACGAGAACTCATCTGTTACACTGGCACTTCATTTCTTTAAACTTATTACAACTCCAGACTTTTTTTGTGTTCCGTACGCACCATTGAAAGCGACGTCTTCAATTTTCAACACTTTCTGACATCATTTGCTATTTTTCTGTGATTTACCGATTTGTTTAGAGAGCTAAATAACCGTGAAATTGAAAATCACTACAAAATGAAATATGAAAATGTCGAAACTTGCTATGGTATCATCATTTCACCCACATAGCATGTGCAAAAGAGTAGAGAGGGCTACAGAAAAAACTGGACGCACTTCGTGTAGAAACTGGACAATCTCTTTCGATGTATCAGGGTTTCTGACGAGAACTCATCTGTTACATGGGCACTTCAGTTTTTTAAACTTATTACAACTCCAGACTTTTTTGCGTTCCGTACGCACCATTCAAAGCAACATCATCAATTTTCAAAACTTTCTGACATCATTTGCTATTTTTTAGTCATTTACCGATTTGTTTACAGAGCTAAATGACCGTGAAATTGAAAATCACTACAAAATGAAATCTGAAAATTTCGAAACTTGGCATGGTATCATCATTTCACCCATATAGCATGTGCAAAAGAGTAGAGAGGGTTACGGCAAAAACTGGACGCACTTCGTCTAAAAACTGGAAAATCTCTTTCGGAGTATCAGGGTTCCGGACGAGAACTCATCTGTTACACTGGCACTTCATTTTTTTAAACTTATTACAACTCCAGAATTTTTTTGCGTTCCGTACGCACCATTCAAAGCGAAGTCATCAATTTTTAACACTTTC
>NW_025233076.1:7498-8593 GCF_018294505.1 Triticum aestivum | reverse complement strand
ACCATCAGTCCTATAGCACATGTGCCCACGTCGTGTAAAATACTAATGATTTTATCGCACTCCGAGTATTTAATAATATTCATGCCGCATCGTTACCGCAGAATGTCTACTACTGTGTCATCGCCGTCCGTGAGGGTGGCCACACCCCGGAGACGCGTACCGCCTCTTCGGACATGCCACCACACCGTACGGCATGTATGAGGGCCCGATGCGATGCTCCAGTGGCATTGCTACCCCCCCCCCCCAGGGCCCCCGTCCCGCCTAACCCTTTAGCGTTTGACCACGGGATCTAGCCCTTTGACATTGCACGGACGGGCTTTGACCAGTGGAACTGTCCACCCGGTTGTGTTAGGTCAGCCCATAGGAACACTTTGGAGCAACATCCGGGACAAAGCCACTGCAACACCCCATCCGTGTAGACCCGACGCGTCCGTTTCCCCCCTCCAGGTGCCGGCGGCGGCGCCGTCCGTGAGGTGGGCACACCTCGGAGACGCGGGCCGGGCGTTTGCAACCGCGACAACACTTCCAGACTTGTGAGAGGCCGCCTACGCAAGATTTGACGGCATGTGCTAGCCCCCGGAGGCCGCTGGCCACAGTCGTAGACTCGCGAACAGCAATCCGCGGAGAGGGAAGTGTTCAGACAATTCTCCACCACAAAAAACTATGAAAAATTACCATCAGTCCTATAGCACATGTGCCCACGTCGTGTAAAAAACTCATAATTTTATCGCGCTCCGAGTATTTAATAATATTCACACCGCATCATTGCCGCAGAACGTCTACTGTTGTGTCATCGCCGTCCGTGAGGGGGGCCACACCCCGGAGACGCGTGCCGCCTCATCGGACATGCCACCACACCGTACGACATGTATGAGAGCCCGGTGCGATGCTCCGGTGGCACTGCTACCCCCGAGGGCCCCCGTCCCGCCTAACCCTGTAGCGTTTGACCACGGGGGCTAGCCCTTTGACTTTGCATGGACGAGCTTTGACCAGTGGAACTCTCCACCCGGTTGTGTTAGGTCAGCCCATAGGAACACTTTGGAGCAACATCTGGGCCAAAGCCACAGCAAGACCCCATCCGTGTAGACCCAACGC
>NW_025233076.1:0-1241 GCF_018294505.1 Triticum aestivum | reverse complement strand
AGTGGAACTGTCCACCCGGTTGTGTTAGGTCAGCCCATAGGAACACTTTGGAGCAACATCCGGGACAAAGCCACTGCGAGACCCCATCCGTGTAGAACCGACGCGTCTGTTTCCCCCCTCCAGGTGTCGGCGGCGGCGCCGTCCGTGAGGGGGGCACACCTCGGAGACGCGGGCCGGCGGTTTGCAACCGCCACAACACTTCCAGACTTGTGAGAGGCCGCCTACGCAAGATTTGACGGCATGTGCTAGCCCCCGGAGGCCGCTGGCCACAGTCGTAGACACGCGAAGAGCAATCCGCGGAGAGGGAAGTGTTCAGACAATTCTCCACCACAAAAAACTATGAAAAATTACCATCAGTCCTATAGCACATGTGCCCACGTCGTGTAAAAAACTCATAATTTTATCGCGCTCCGAGTATTTAATAATATTCACACCGCATCATTGCCGCAGAACGTCTACTGTTGTGTCATCGCCGTCCGTGAGGGGGGCCACACCCCGGAGACGCGTGCCGCCTCATCGGACATGCCACCACACCGTACGACATGTATGAGAGCCCGGTGCGATGCTCCGGTGGCACTACTACCCCCGAGTGCACCCGTCCCGCCTAACCCTGTAGCGTTTGACCACGGGGGCTAGCCCTTTGACTTTGCATGGACGAGCTTTGACCAGTGGAACTCTCCACCCGGTTGTGTTAGGTCAGCCCATAGGAACACTTTGGAGCAACATCTGGGCCAAAGCCACAGCAAGACCCCATCCATGTAGACCCAACGCTTCCGTTTCCCCCCTCCAGGTGCCGGCGGCGGCACCGTCCACGAGGGGGGCACACCCCGGAGACGCGTGCCGGGCGTTTGCAACCTCCACAACACTCCCAGACTTGTGAGAGGATTTGGCGGCATGTGCTAGCCCCCAGAGGCCGCCGGCCACAGTCGTAGACGCGCGAAGAGCAATCCGCGGAGAGGGAAGTGTTCAGATACTTCTCCATCACCAAAAACTATGAAAAACTACCATCAGTCCTATAGCACATGTGCCCACGTCGTGTAAAAAACTAATGATTTTATCGCACTCCGAGTATTTAAAAATATTCATGCCGCATCGTTACCGCAGAACGTCTACTACTGTGTCATCGCCGTCCGTGAGGGGGGCCACACCCCGGAGACGCGTGCCGCCTCTTCGGACATGCCACCACACCGTACAGCACGTATGAGGGCCCGGTGCGATGCTCCAATGGCATTGCTTCCCCC
>NW_025233075.1:5609-8597 GCF_018294505.1 Triticum aestivum | reverse complement strand
AAAGCTGCAATTGGATCTTGCGGATGTTGAAATGTTCGGATCCACTATAAGAGAAGCACACCGGTTGAAAAGAATTGACCTTACAAACTTGATGATCAAGAAGGACTAGTATTCACATAGGAATATGAGAACACCATTTGGGGAAGGTATGGAATCAACACTTGACATTGAAGCAACTCGAATCCCACAACTCAAAACAAAAACAAAGGGTTGGCTTGCAGAATAAGCCAGAACAAACATATGATAGAGATTTCGTCCGAAGTTTTCGTGGTGGGGCCTACACGGGCTCGATCGTACATCACCATCATGTACAAGGCAGTGCACATGACATACGAAGCGTCCCCGAGTCGGCATAGCCAAGGACTCTTTAAGACACAACGAGACCACTGTAAAACCAACCGTGGATAGGCGGACCACTAGGAACCCCAATTTCATATCATACATCTGTCGGAAAGATATCCTAAGAGCTACTTGAATTCCCATTTATTAAACTCCCGAACCTTTCCGGTTATGCAATCAGGTGTTGGGGATACAGGGGAAGCATAATATCTCACCCAAATCTAGCAAATCCTACATCCAGCTGTATCAATCCTTCAACACATAACCAAGAAACCTTCGAAAATCATCTACCTCAACCTTTGAAAAACATCCGTTATACAAGTTATGGCAATACTCCTGAACTCCCGCCCCAGTACTGGGTGGCGTCGAGGTTATCTCACCAACGAACTGCATAAAAGAGATTTTCGATGTCGGCGTACTAAACTCAGGTATTCCAGAACTGCAACGATAAAATTATGACGACAACACCTCGAAGCTCAACTCCCCGGGACACTGCCACAAAACCCCTGACAGGAGGCACCAAGACAATATTCTTGTCACAAAATCATCGGAACGATTCCAAGATACCCGCGTGATCCTAAAAAAAATTTAGTGAAATTTGAGAAGAGAAGAGTCAAAACTCTACGTCAGGATGCCTTACCAGAGCGATGAGGAGACTGGGGAGTAAAAAGAATTCCTAAACTCTCAGATATATCATTCCTAAATGACTCAAAACATGTTTCTAGACTCAACAACGGCTGCTAATAATGATCAAGCAGTGGGGGCTCCTAAGGTCGGGGAAGGCTCTAATTACCAACTTGTAACGCCCTCGATGCGGCTATATCTCCCACGTGTCGAAGCACGACTTAGAGGCATAACCGCATTGAAAGCAATGTCGCAAGTGAGGTAATCTTCACACAACCCATGTAATACATAAGGGAAAAAGATACATAGTTGGCTTACAATCGCCACTTCACACAAATACATGAATAATGCATTACATCATCCAAACACACTCAAGGTCCAACTATGGAACCCAAAATAAAAGAAGAACCCCAAAAGCGACAAGGTCCCCGATCGACCCCAACTGGGCTCCACTACTGATCGACTAGAACGAAACAACACAAAGGATAAGATCTTCATCGAGCTCCTCCTTGAGCTTGGTTGCGTCACTTGCTCGGTAACGTCGGCACCTGCAAACTGGTTTTGGAAGTATCTGTGAGTCATGGGGACTCAGCAATCTCGCAACCTCGCGATCAAAACTATTTAAGCTTATGGGTAAGGTAAAGGTATGAGGTGGAGCTGCAGCAAGCGACTAGCATATATGGTGGCTAACATACGCAAATGAGAGCGAGAAGAGAAGGCAAAGCACGATCGAGAAACTATGATCAAGAAGTGATCCTAGAACAACCTACGTCAAGCATAACTCCAACACCGTGTTCACTTCCCGGACTCCGCCGGAAAGAGACCATCATGGTGACACACGCTGTTGATTCATTTTAATTAAGTTAAGGTTCAAGTTATCTACAACCGGACATTAACAAATTCCCATCTGCCCATAACCGCGGGCACGGCTTTCGAAAGTTCAAATCCCTACAGGGGAGTCCCAACTTAGCCCATCACAAGCTCTCACGGTCAACGAAGGAATAGACCTCCTCCCGAGACATTCCAATCAGACTCGGTATCCCGGTACAACAAGACATTTCGACAGGGTAAAACTAAACCAGCAACACCGCCCGAATGTGCCGACAAATCCCGATAGGAGCTGCACATATCTTGTTCTCAGGGACACTCAGATTGTCTAAACTTCCGGTAGGCCAGCCCAGAGTTGCCCCTGGTGGCCATCGGTGGCTGACAGGTTGGACCAACACTCAGAGGAGCACTGGCCCGGGGGGGTTAAAGTAATGATGACCCTTGAGTCTGCAGAACCCAAGGGAAAGAAAAGGCTAGGTGGCAAATGGTAAAACCAAGGTTGGGCATTGCTGGAGGAGTTTGTTGGATCCAGAGCCTCTGCGGGATGAACTGGGGCGACGGGGTCTGTTCGATCTGAATCTGACGCTCCAGATCGACGGTGGGGAGCTGCAACAAGTTAGTTGGCTGTGGTGTGGTGGACCTGGTGGTGCGAGGTGGCGGCTGTGGGCTGGCCAGGCACGGAAAACAAGGGGCGGCGGCGGCTGCACGGGAATGGAGGGCTAGTGCTAGGTTAAATCCAAAATAGGCATGAGGTTGGACTATATATAGAGAAGAGGGGAGTTTGGATCATCCGATTAAAATTGGATGATCGAGATAGAATAGGTTAGATGGACCAAACAAATAACCGAAGATATTTTAGAGATGTTTTGGGATGATCCGGACCCAACGGTGACCACTGCCCGGGTCGGGTACGGGACAGCTTTTCGGGCGCGCGCGAGGAGGGTTGTGGGCTGAAGAGAGAGCTTAGGCTAGGCCCGGCGGTAGGTAGTGGACTGTGCAGAAGGCCTCAGGCTGAGAGAAGAGAAGAGAGAGGCCCGGCGACTGTTTTCGGAGACCGAAAACGTCCGACGTTAGACCGGCTATATTGCCGCTATAGTTATCCGTTGGGGCGTCAAACGGACTCCGAACGCGATGAAACTTGGCAGGCAGTCTACTAATAACAAAACAACACCGCATGCCAACTTTCATCCCATTCCG
>NW_025233075.1:0-3493 GCF_018294505.1 Triticum aestivum | reverse complement strand
CACATAGCTTCACAATGGCTAATCGAACGTTTTACGGTAGAAGCCCCCTCAATGCAACCAGAAGCAGTTGCGTCATAATCACATGGCAGTCATGAGACTTTAGGTTCTGGAACTTTTTCTCTGCCATGTTTATTATTCCCTTTATATTCGACGAGAAGCCAGACTATACTGAGCAGGCATTCAAAGAAGATTTCCTTCTCTTCTTTGGTAAGAGCGTAGCTTGCATGACCCTGATGTATGCCATCTTTTCCGTGCATACGTTGCTGGTCCTCTCGTGCCTCGGGTGTATCTTTTGTCTTCCCATACACGCCCAAGAAGCCAAGCAGGGTCACACAAAGATTCTTCGTCACATGCATCACGTCGATTGCGGAGCGGACCTCTAGGTCTTTCCAATAGGGCAGGTCCTAAAATATAGTTTTCTTCTTCCACATGGGTGCGCGTCCGTCAGCGTCATTCGGAACAGGTTGTCCACCAGGACCCTTTCCAAAGACCACCTTCAAATCCTTGACCATATCATGTACATCAGCACCAGTATGGTGGCGAGGCTTCGTCCGGTGATCCACCTCACCTTTGAAATGCTTGCCTTTCTTTCTTACGGGATGCCTGCTCGGAAGAAATCGACGATGTCCCAGGTACACATTCTTCTTACAATTAGCCAAATATATACTGTCGGTATCGTCCAAACAGTGCGTGCATGCACGGTATCCCTTGTTTGTCTGTCCTGAAAGGTTACTGAGAGCAGGCCAATCGTTGATGGTCACGAACAGGAACGCCTTTAGGTCAAATTCTTCCCCCATGTGCTCATCCCACGCACGTACACCTGTTCCATTCCACAGCTATAAGAGTTCTTCAACTAATGGCCTTAGGTACACATCAATGTCGTTGCCGGGTTGCTTAGGGCCTTGGATGAGCACTGGCATCATAATGAACTTCCGCTTCATGCACAACCAAGGAGGAAGGTTATACAAACATAGAGTCACAGGCCAGGTGCTATGGTTGCTGCTCTGCTCCCCAAAAGGATTAATGCCATCTGCGCTTAGACCAAACCATACGCTCCTTGCGTCATCTGCAAACTCTTTCCCGTACTTTCTTTCGATTTTTCTCCACTGCGACCCGTCAGCGGATACTCTCAACTTTCCGTCTTTCTTACGGTCTTCTCTGTGCCATCGCATCGCCTTGGCATGCTCTTTGTTTTGGAACAAACATTTCAACCGTGGTATTATAGGAGCATACCACATCACCTTGGCAGGAATCTTCTTCCTGGGGCGCTCGCCCTCGACATCACCAGGGTCATCGCGGCTGATCTTATAGCGCAATGCACCACATACCGGGCAAGCGTTCAAATCCTTGTACTCACCGCGGTAGAGGATGCAATCATTAGGGCATGCATGTATCTTCTGCACCTCTAACCCTAGAGGGCAGACAGCCTTCTTTGCTTCGTACGTACTCTCGGGCAATTCGTTGTTCTTTGGAAGCATATCCTTTATCATTACCAGCAACTTTCCAAATCCCCTGTCAGATACACCATTCTCTGCCTTCCATTGCAGCAATTCCAGTGTGGTGCCCAGCTTTTTCTTATCACCTACGCAATTCGGGTACAACAATTTTTTGTGATCCTCTAACATGCGCTGCAACTTCTTCTTCTCCAAATCACTTGCACAGTTTCTCTTTGCATCGGTAATGGCCCGACCTAGATCATCAATGGGCTCATCTGATGCCTCTTCTTCAGCTTCTTCCCGCATTGCCGGCTCAGCTTCTTCCCGCATTACCAGCTCAGCTTCTTCCCCCATTGTTGTATCATCGTATTCAGGGAACCCATGGCCAGGATAGCTGTCGTCGTCCTCTTCTTCTTCATTGTCTTCCATCATAACCCCTCTTTCTCCGTGCTTGGTCTAAACATTATAGTGGGGCATGAAATCGGACTTAAACAGGTGGACGTGAATGGTTCTTGACGTAGAGTAATTGTGACCATTCTTACAGCCAGCACATGGACAAGGCATAAAACCATCCGCCCGCTTGTTTGCCTCAGCCGCAAGCAGAAAAGTATGCACGCCCTCAACGAACTGGGGAGAGCATCGGTCATCGTACATCCATTGCCGGCTCATCTTCATTACACAACACCGAATAGACCAAATTAATACAAGTTCATACATAAAGTTCATACAACACTTAAATGCAACAAACAAATAACTCTCTAGCTAAAGCATTTAAATGCAACAACAAATGCGATCAAGATCGCAACTAAGGTAACAATGGATCCAACGGCATAATGATACCAAGCCTCACTATCGATGGCATATTTTCTAATCTTTCTAATCTTCAAGCGCATTTTCTCCATCTTGATCTTGTGATCATCGACGACATCGGCAACATGCAACTCCAATTCCATCTTCTCCCCCTCAATTCTTTTCAATTTTTCTTTCAAGTACTCGTTTTCTCTTTCAACTAAATTAACCTCTCGACAATAGGGTCGGTTGGAATTTCCGGTTCACATACCTCCTAGAAAAAATTTCTATGTCAACTTGATGGGCATAATTTGTCATAAACACGAAATGCAACTAGTTTTAAAAGAGAATATATATACCACATCCGAATCATAACAAGGATGAGGGCCGACGGGGACGGATATCAAAACCATGGCACTATATGTATAACAAACAACGTACGGGTAAGATAATTATATGAGTAACTATATATACAAATCACACAAACATCAATTTTTATATAAAATTTCATGAACAAGAGGCTCACCACAAGGTGGTGCCGGCGACGGGACGGTGCGGGCGATCGACGGTGGTTACGACGGAGATTTAGAAGGCACTAAGTAAACCACACCTACATATACAAACTAAGTGTTATTTTTGACCTCAAATTGCATATAAATCAAATACTAGCACATATATATATATATATATATATATATATATATATATATATATATATATATATATATGCTCCCAAATTACTAAACTCACAAATTAATCACTATATAAAGCATTGCAAGAGCTAATCTAGCAATGAGAGATGAAAGGACAAAGTTGCTAACCTTTGTGATCATTTGAATGGATGGGGGCCTTCAAATCTTGACAAATTTTGGACAAAATGTGTGATGAGCTCGAGAGGAAGAGGGGAAGAACAGAGAGAGGAGAGGGGAAAGGGGAAGAACAGAGCGAGCTCGGGTGGACGAAGGGTTTATGTAGGACGACCTTTAGTACCGGTTCGTGCCAAGAACCGGTACTAAAGGGGCTGGAGGGGCCCCAGTCTGACAACATCCTGCCACCATTCTCATTAGTACCGGTTCGTGGCACGAACCGGTGCTAAAGGTTCGCCACGAACCGGTACTAATGAAAGCGGCCCGGCTAGCCGTTGGAACCGGCACTAATGTATACATTAGTGCCGGCTCAAATACAAACCGGCACTAATGTGCTTCAAGTTTGACCCTTTTTCTACTAGTGAAGGCGTGCGTCCGCGGCGATCTCACCATCAATGAGTA
>NW_025233074.1:6193-8599 GCF_018294505.1 Triticum aestivum | reverse complement strand
GTCAGCGGGCTGCACGTAGTAGTAGGCACCTCCGGTGTAGTAGGGGTCGTCGTCGACGGTGGCGTCTGGCTCCTGGACTCCAGCATCTGGTTGCGACAACCAGAAAGAAAGGAAAGGGGGAAAAAGGGGGGAGAAAGCAACCGTGAGTACTCATCCAAAGTACTCGCAAGCAAGGAACTAAACTACATATGCATGGGTATATGTGTAAGGAGGCCATATCAGTGGACTGAACTGCAGAATGCCAGAATAAGAGGGGGATAGCTAGTCCTATCGAAGACTACGCTTCTGGCAGCCTCCGTCTTGCAGCATGTAGAAGAGAGTAGAATGAAGTCCTCCAAGTAGCATCTCCACTGTAGAATCTCCAAATAGCAACTCCAAGTAACATCTCCAATAGCATCGCAGTAGCATAATCCTACCCGGCGATCCTCTCCTCGTTGCCCTGTAGAAAAGCGATCACCGAGATGTCTGTGGAACTTGGAAGGGTGTGTTTTATTAAGTATCCGGTTCTAGTTGTCATAAGGTCAAGGTACAACTCCAAGTCGTCCTGTTACCGAAGATCACGGCTATTCGAATAGATTAACTTCCCTGCAGGGGTGCACCACATAGCCCAACACGCTCGATCCCATTTGGCCGGACACACTTTCCTGGGTCATGCCCGGCCTCGGAAGATCAACACGTCGCAGCCCCACCTAGGCATAACAGAGAGGCCAGCACGCCGGTCTAAACCTAAGCGCGCAGGGGTCTGGGCCCATCGCCCTGAGCACACCTGCACGTTGCGAGGGCGGCCGGAAGCAGACCTAGCCTAGTAGGCGTTCCAGTCCAATCCGGCGCGCGCCGCTCCGTCGCTGACGTCTGAAGTGCTTCGGCTGATACCACGACGTCGGGATACCCATAACTACTCCCACGTAGATGGTTAGTGCGTATAGGCTCGTAGCCGACTCAGATCAAATACCAAGATCTCGTTAAGCGTGTTAAGTATTCGCGAACGCCGAACAGGGCCAGGCCCACCTGTCTCCTAGGTGGTCTCAACCTGCCCTGTCGCTCCGCCACAAAGTAACAGTCGAGGGCCGTCGGGAACCCAGGCCCACCTCTACCGGGATGGAGCCACCTGTCCTTTCAGCCCCCTCGTCAGAATCACTTGCGGGTACTCAATGAGCTGACCCGACTTTAGTAACCATCTGTATAGTATGTATGTATGTATAGTATATACCCGTGATCACCTCCCGAGTGATCACGGCCCAATAGTATAGCGAGGCAGACTGACAAGAATGTAAGGCCAATGATGATAAACTAGCATCCTATACTAAGCATTTAGGATTGCAGGTAAGGTATCAACAGATGTAGCGACAATGTCAGGCTATGCATCAGAATAGGATTAACGAAAGCAGTAACATGCTACACTACTCTAATGCAAGCAGTATAGAGGAGAATAGGCGATATCTGGTGATCAAGGGGGGGGGCTTGCCTGGTTGCTCTGGCAAGAGAGAGGGGTCGTCAACTCCGTAGTCGAACTCGGTGGCATCAGCGTCGGTCTCGTAGTCTACCGGAGAGAAGAGGGGGAAGAAATAATGAATACAGAGCAAACAAAGCATCACAAAATATAACAAGGCAATACGCGGTGTTCGGTGTGCCCTAACGCGGTAGTAGGTGATACCGGTGAAGGGGGGAAAACATCCGGGAAAGTATTCCCGGTGTTTCGTGTTTTCGGGCAGAGGAGCCGGAGGGGAAAGTTGCGGGTTTGATAGGTTAGAGGGGTGTGGCGGACGAACGGGCTGCGTATCCGGAATCGTCTCGTCGTTCTGAGCAACTTTCATGTTGAAAATAATTTAATCCGAGTTACGGATTAAAAGATATGATTTTCTAAAGATTTTATCAATTTCTGGAATTTAATTAATTATTTAATTAATTTGAAAAATGGATTTATGACGTCAGCATGATGTCATGCTGACGTCAGCAGTCAACAGAGTTGACTTGGTCAACCTGACATGTGGGTCCAGGAGGGACCCACCTGTCATCCTCTAATTAGGTTAATTAGGGTTTAGGCTAATCTAATTACAGTTTAATTAAACTTAACTAGTTAATTAAATTAATTAAACCGGATTAATGAACTTAATTAATTCATTAGTTAATTAATTAATTAATAATTAATTTTATTAATCATTTTTATTTTTATTTAATAATTTTATTTTTTAATTCTCTCCTTTTTTTTAAATGTTCTGTGGGGTGGGGCCCCCATGTCAATGGCCCTGGGGGGGCCTTAACGGGTGCGGGCGCATGGCGTGCAGGGGGCTACGGGGCGCCCGTTAGCGGGTCGAGCCCCTGACCCAGCGCCGCAGGTCGCCGGCCAGGGGAGTCGCCGGCCGCGGCGGCCGGAGTGGCCGGAGCCGGGGCGTCGACGGAGAGGGG